>NC_057810.1:234801032-235050970 GCF_018294505.1 Triticum aestivum
AAACTTAGGCGAGCACGTAGCTGCAGCTAAGCCCCCGAGTGGAAGGTTGGCTTACCACTCGGTAGGATTTTGATAAACTTAGGCGAGCACGTAGCTGCAGCTAAGCCCCCGAGTGGAAGGCTGGCTTACCACTCGGTAGGATTTTGATAAACTTAGGCGAGTGCTTGGACTGCAGCTAAGCCCCCGAATGGAAGGCTGGCTTACCACTCGGTAGGATTTTGATAAACTTAGGCGAGCACGTAGCTGCAGCTAAGCCCCCGAGTGGAAGGCTGGCTTACCACTCGGTAGGATTTTGATAAACTTAGGCGAAACGGATTCGCAGCTAAGCCTCCGAGTGAGAGTCTGGCTCACCACTCGGTAGGATTTTTACAAACTTAGGCGAAACGGATTCGCGGCTAAGTCACCCACTGAGGGGGAGTTTTTATATGGACAAAAATAAAAAGTGATGACACTATTATTTCTAAACCCATGAACTACAGAAGTACTTTATTGCAACTCATCCGAGTGATAAAACTTAAGTGTAAAATGGGCGGAGTAGCTCCGCGTTCCAAGCTCGGGGCTCGTCGATATTATGCTCGACGTTGTAAAGACGGTACGCCCCGTTGTGGAGAACCTTGGTGACGATGAAGGGGCCTTCCCAAGAAGGAGCAAGCTTGTGTGGTTTGTGCTGATCCACTCGGAGAACCAGATCCCCTTCCTGGAAGGCTCGACCTCTCACATTTCGGGCGTGGAAACGGCGCAGATCTTGTTGGTAGATGGTCGAGCGGATCAGAGCCATCTCCCTTTCTTCCTCCAAAAGGTCGACTGCGTCCTGCCGCGCTTGTTCAGCTTCTGCTTCGTTATAGATTTCGACTCGAGGAGCATTATGCAGAAGATCACTCGGCAAGACTGCTTCAGCTCCATAGACCAAGAAGAATGGAGTTCTTCCGGTCGACCGATTGGGCGTGGTCCGCAGTCCCCAGAGTACAGATGGAAGTTCGTCGACCCAAGCTCCAGCCGCGTGTTTGAGATCACGCATCAGTCGCGGCTTCAGTCCCTTGAGAATCAGTCCATTAGCTCGCTCTGCTTGTCCATTCGACTGCGGATGGGCGACTGATGCGTAGTCGACCCGTGTGCCCTGGGAGTTGCAGAAGGTTCTGAATTCCTCTGAGTCAAAGTTTGACCCATTATCCGTAATGATGCTGTGCGGGACTCCATATCTGAATATTAGTTCCCTGATGAAGCTAACAGCAGTACCGGTGTCGAGGCTCTTGATTGGCTTAGCCTCGATCCACTTGGTGAACTTGTCGACTGCCACCAGTACATGTGTGAAGCCACTTCGTCCTGTTCTCAAAGGGCCGACCATGTCCAGCCCCCAAACTGCAAAAGGCCAGACGAGTGGGATGGTCTTCAAAGCTGACGCAGGCTTGTGCGACATATTCGAGTAGAACTGACATCCCTCGCACTTATCCACTATCTCCTTTGCCATCTCATTCGCCTTGGGCCAGTAAAATCCGGCTCGGTATGCCTTGGCCACGATGGTCCGAGAGGACGCATGGTGACCGCAGGTCCCTGAGTGAATATCATTGAGGATGAGTCGACCTTCTTCTGGCGTTATGCACTTCTGGCCGACTCCAGTCGCACTTTCTCTGTATAATTGTCCTTTGATTACGGTAAAGGCTTTAGATCGACGGACGATCTGTCGAGCCTCTTCCTCATTCTCCGGAAGCTCTTTCCTCAAGATATATGCGACATACGGAATCGTCCAGTCGGGAATGACCACCAAAACCTCCATGATCAAGTCGACCACTGCTGGGACTTCCACTTCAGTCGGATCTGTGGCGCTCTTAGGCTGCGGAGTTTCTTCGGTGAAAGGGTCTTCTTTGACTGACGGAGTATGTATATGCTCCAAGAACACACCACTCGGAATGGCTTCTCTCTTGGAACCTATCTTTGCTAGATCATCAGCTGCTTGATTCTTCAGTCGGGGTATATGATGGAGCTCCAACCCCTCGAACTTTTTCTCCAGCTTCCTCACTGCACTGCAGTATCCAGTCATGGCTGGGCTTCTCACGTCCCACTCTTTCATCACCTGATTGACCACTAAATCCGAGTCGCCATAGACCATTAGGCGACGGACGCCGAGTGAAATGGCCATGCGCAACCCATATAGGAGGGCCTCATATTCTGCCTCATTGTTGGAGGAATCAAAGTGAATCTGGAGCACATATCTGAGCTTATCTCCTCTGGGGGAAACCAGGACAACCCCAGCACCGGAACCATTCAACATCTTAGAACCATCGAAAAACATGGTCCAATGCTCCGAGTGAACTTCAGTCGGCTGCTGCTGTTCGATCCACTCGGCGAGGAAATCTGCTATTGCCTGGGACTTAATGGCTTTCTTTGCCTCAAACTTGATATCAAGGGGAAGAAGTTCAATCGCCCATTTGGCCACTCGACCAGTTGCATCTCTGTTGTGCAAAATCTCTGATAGTGGAGCGTCGCTGACGACTGTGATTGAATGGTCAGAGAAATAATGAGCAACCTTCTTTGTGGTCATGTATATTCCATACACAAGCTTCTGATAATGAGGATATCTCTGCTTGGATGGAGTCAAGACTTCAGACAAATAATACACTGGGCGCTGAACTTTGAGAGCTTTTCCTTCTTCTTCCCGCTCGACCGTTAGCACAGTACTGACGACTTGTCCTGTGGCTGCGATGTAGAGCAACAGAGGCTCTTTGCTGATTGGAGCAGCAAGCACCGGCTGGGTGGAGAGCAGAGCTTTTAGCTCGGCAAACGCTGCATCAGCTTCTGGAGTCCACTCGAACTTGTCAGCCTTCTTCATCAGTCGGTAAAGAGGCAATGCCTTTTCACCGAGTCGTGAGATGAATCGACTTAATGCGGCCAAGCATCCAGTAAGCTTCTGGACATCGTGCACTCGCACAGGGCGTTTCATTCGGAGAATAGTGCCAATCTTTTCTGGGTTGGCGTCGATTCCCCGTTCGGAAACGAGAAAACCGAGTAACTTGCCACCAGGAACTCCAAATGTGCACTTTGATGGATTGAGCTTGATATCATACCTTCTGAGGTTGGCAAATGTTTCAGCAAGGTCAGCGAGCAGGTCGGAACCTTTTCGTGACTTGACAACAATATCATCCATATAAGCTTCCACATTCCGACTGATTTGAGTGAGTAGACACTTCTGGATCATTCGCATAAATGTGGCTCCGGCATTCTTGAGGCCGAATGGCATGGTGATATAGCAGAAGCACCCGAATGGAGTGATGAAAGCTGTTTTTACTTCATCGGGCCCATACAGACGGATCTGGTGGTACCCGGAGTAAGCATCTAAAAAAGACAACCTCTCGCATCCCGCGGTCGAGTCAACAATTTGATCTATGCGAGGGAGAGGAAAGTGATCTTTCGGGCAGGCCCGGTTGATGTGCTTGAAATCAATGCACATTCGGAGCGATTTGTCCTTCTTAGGAACCATGACGACATTAGCGAGCCACTCGGAGTGGAATATCTCTCGGATAAATCCTGCCGCCAACAGTCGAGCCACTTCTTCACCGATGGCCTTTCTCTTCTGGACGGCGGACCGCCGAAGATGTTCTTTGACTGGTTTTGCAGACTTGTCGACTCTTAGGCGATGCTCAGCCAGTCCCCTGGGAACACCTGGCATGTCAGCGGGCTTCCATGCAAAAATGTCCCAGTTCTCACGGAGGAACTGGATGAGCGCTTCTTCCTATTTTGGGTCGAGTGTTGTGGAGATGCGGGTCGGAGCTGCTTCGGGGTCGGTCGGGTGAATGTGAACAGGCTTTGTCTCACCGGACGACTGGAATGCAGATTCTGTGGCGGGCTTCTTGGATCGCAGCAAGTCACTCGGATCTGCGCTTTGCTTGTATTCTTCGAACTCGACCGCTGTCACTTGGGAATCGGCAATTTTGGAGCCCTTCTGAAAGCACTCCTCTGCCTTTTTCCTATCACCGGTGACAGTGATCACACCTTTGGGACCGGGCATCTTCAATTTGAGGTACACGTAACATGGTCGAGCCATGAACCGTGCATAGGCTGGCCTCCCCAAAATGGCATGATATGCACTTTGAAAATCCACGACCTCAAACGTCAACTTTTCTTTGCGAAAATGCTTTGAATCGCCAAACACTACGTCCAAAGCTATCTGGCCGAGTGACTCGGCCTTCTTCCCTGGTATAACTCCATGGAAGCTCATGTTACTAGTGCTCAGTCGGGACATCGGAATGCCCATACCTTTCAACGTGTCTGCATATAACAGATTCAGCCCACTTCCACCGTCCATCAGCACCTTTGTCAGTCGAGTGCCTTCGACAACTGGATCGACCACCAAAGCTTGCCTCCCAGGGGTGGCAATATGAGTCGGGTGATCAGATTGGTCGAATGTGATGGGCGTTTGAGACCACTTCAGATAATTTGCCTTTGCTGGGGCAACCATGTTAACCTCTCGGTTAATCACTTTCAGTCGACTTCTGCTTTCCACATCTGCGAAGATCATCAGAGTGGAGTTGATATGCGGATATCCTCCCTCACTGTCCTCTTTGTCTTCGGCTTTGTCTGACTCCTTCTCCTTGTCCTTAGACTGTTTTCCCTGAAACTGCTGGATCAGGAGTCGACATTGGCGAGTGGTGTGCTTTGGGTAAATGATATTCCCCTCTTCATCTTTCTTCGTGTGGATGTGGCACGGCATATCCATCACGTCGTTCCCTTCTTTATCCTTCACCTTCTTGGGGTTCCAGGATCCTTTTGGTTTCCCCTTAGACTTTCCTTGAGTCACGGCCAGAGCCTCCCCAGGAGCTGCCGGTTCAGCCTTCCGCTTCTGTTTCCGACTGGTGTTTCCTTTTTCCGACTGACTCGGCTTGTGCTTGCCGCTTCGGAGTCGGTCTTCTTCTTCGCCGTTGGCGTACTTGGTAGCAATCTCCATCATCCGACTCAAGGTCATGTCACCGGTTCGACCAAATTTCAAACTCAGTTCTCTGTTCTTGACACCATCTTTGAAGGCGCATACTGCCTGATGGTCAGAGACATTTTCCACAGTGTGGTGCAAAGTGATCCACCTCTGAATATACTCTCTGAGAGTCTCATTGGTTTTCTGCACGCAGACTTGCAACTCTGTCAATCCCGCTGGTCGCTTGCAAGTCCCTTCAAACGTTCTGACAAACACTCGGGACAGATCTTCCCAAGTGTAAATGCTGCTAGGAGGTAATTGAGTCAACCATGCCCTGGCAGAACCTTCCAACATGAGGGGCAAATGCTTCATGGCCACCTCGTCGTTCCCACCACCGATCTGAACTGCCACTCGGTAGTCTTCAAGCCAAGTTTCAGGCTTGGACTCACCAGTGAACTTGCTGACTCCTGTTGCCAGCCTGAAATTGGGGGGGATAACTGCGGCTCTGATAGCTCTGCTGAAACATTCAGGACCAGAAACATGTACTCGACTGCTCGTGGGCGCATCTCTGTCGAGTGCGCCTCGATGGGCTCTGTTCCGGTCGACCAACCCTTGCACGATAATGGATCGCGCGTCGAAGCCTGGCTCTCTATGGTCAACTGGAGCCCTACGCCCTGTACTGTACTGACGCCTATCATCTGGCTGCCGAGGAGCGTAAGACCCACCCCTCGGAGGGGAATAGGGCACTCGACGCCTATCATCTCGGTCGAGTCTGTCGCCATATTGATCTCGCCGATTCTCACGCCCTTCGCGCCGCGGAGGCGATCTAGGGCTGTGAGCCGACTGAACCGTATTCACAGTGACAGATCGACTGTGAATTCTGTTGCGCGACTGAGACACGGCCGAATTCTGATCTCCTGCTGCCCGGAGCAGATCCCTGATCTGCAGCAAACCTCTGCCAGCCTCTGACTGCGAAGGCTGAATGGACTCTGCTATACGGGTCGCAGCTGCTAAATTCTGAATTGGGGTTCGATATACCTGAGTCGGCGGGAAGAGTTGACGTCGACTGGTGTCGGGAACTCGTTGCCGCGCGCGCTCGTCGAGTGCTCGCTGAAGGTTCTCCAGTCGAGTGCGCTCGGCCAAGTTGGCCAGACGCGCCTCCTCCAAGGCACGAGCCTCGGGGGTTTCTCCTGCGATGGGAATACGCAGGGGATCCTCGTTCCTGCGGCGAAGCTCTTCTCTTTGCAGAGAGTCGAGTGGCTCGGGCTGGTACTCTTCGTAGCCTCGAGCAGGGTCGCCGCCGTCGCCTGCTCCACCACCGCGGGCGAAGCCAGGAGGGCTGTGGGGCCCGTCGACCATCAAGATTTCCGCCGCTGGATCACTGCTTCCGCACTCGGATGCAGTCTCTCCGGAGCCAGTCGACTGATCGAACAAGCCGTAGAGAGATTCGTTGGGCTCGATTGCCGCAACTTGTGTAGTGGTCGACTGGCGAGCCACCGCGTGACTCACCCATCGCTGAAGCCTCGACCGGCCCGAGCGCTTGCGCTGGCGGGAGACCGGGAGGGTGGAAGACGGAGGAGCCGACCGGTACTGGGTCGATGGCTGCCGCAGCAGAACGCCGCGGACACATGCGCGAAAATGCGTCGCACCGCGGACGGGGAGCGCATCCACGTCGAGTGGAGCCTCCTGGAGCCATGCGGAGTCGTCGGCGATGAAGGTGAGAGCGCCGAGACGGATCTCTTGGCCCTCGATCAAAACTCCAGCAGACACCATGATGAAAATACTCGGAAGAATCGCAACTTCTCCGAAAAATCGCTAAAACACCTGCCCCACGGTGGGCGCCAACTGTCGTGGTTCTAAGCCTGACAGTAGAGTGGGGGGTAGGTATGGAGAGGCAAGGTCCTAGCTACGGAGAGGTTGTAAGCACAAAGGATGTACGAGTTCAGGCCCTTCTCGGAAGAAGTAACAGCCCTACGTCTCGGAGCCCGGAGGCGGTCGAGTGGATTATGAATGTATGGATTACAAGGTGCCGAACCCCTCTGCCTGTGGAGGGGGGTGGCTTATATAGAGTGCGCCAGGACCCCAGCCAGCCCACGTAGGAGAGGGTTTAAGGTGAGTTAAGTCTGGGGCGTTACTGGTAACGCCCCACATAAAGTGCCTTTACTATCATAAAGTCTACTTAATTATAGGCCGTTGCGGTGCAGAGTGCCTCTTGACCTCATGATGGTCGAGTGAGTCTTCGTGGTCGAGTCCTTCAGGCAAGTCGAGTGAATCCTCGTTGGTCGACTGGAAGGCGACCTCTTCTAGGGATGTCCTAGGGTAAGTTACTTGGAACAGGTCCACGACCCTACCCTAGGTACATAACCCCATCAAGCGGCGGGTAAGGCATTTTTCATGCAAAGCAAGCATGTTAATGTAAATTACCTGTTACTTACCCGAATTCGGAGCTCTCCAGGGGCGTTTGCAGATCTACCTCGCAGTGTGTCGGATGCCGCCGCATTCTACCGTGGTGAAGAGGGGAGCTCAACAGAAAAGGTTTTCTGGTATCAGTACGCTGAGTCCGGACATCCGATGCCCCCTAGCGACCAGCTGAAGCAGCTGGTCGAACTCCACAAGGTAGCTGAGCAGGCCATGAAGGGCCTCATAGTCTGGCTGTGGCCTGGAGAGGCCATGCCTGGGAGCTACTTCGGCCTCATGCGGCGGCTGGTGGATGCGTGCCCCCGGGTGGAGGTCATCAAGCGCTCCGCCTGTATTGAAGGTGCTCGTCGGGCCCTTGCCCGCGCAAAGGTGCATTGGGGCAGGCTGGATGCGGAGAGGCTTATCACTAACGCGCTGCCAGCGGGCAAGGAGTATTGTACGCCCGAGATGTACTATAAGACTGTCCTGAAGGGTGCCCGTAAGATTGCGGATGAGTGCCCCAGAGATGTAATCATTGAGTAAACTCACAATGTGTTATCCTGTGCGCTGAAAACTTTGTTCATATGCGCTAAGCAACGCTTATTGATTTAAAATATTACCTTCTGTGCGGCCGTTTATTAAACCTGAGAGATGGCAAGTCGTCGGCTTCAGCCCCCGTGCCACGAGTGCTGGGGTGTTCGGGATAAACTTGAGCGCTCTTGTTCCCATTTTTGGGTCCATCTAGGGAGGCGCTCAACACAACGAACAAGGCAACCGGACTTTTAATGCTTGAACACTCTCACTTAGCCATAGAATTCTATAATTTTAAATTTCAGCGAAGCCCCTAGTATTCGGAAGACCGATTTCGGGGCGCTATCCACGCCTTGGCCGGACATTATCCGGTTCTTCGCTCGAAGCGGCGTAAGTCTTTAGGGACTCGAAAAGACCTCTCGAACAGCGACCAGTCTCTCGCCTTATCATGACAGTCAGTTTTAGCTTTCTCCACTGAGGCGCTCGCCCAGCTCAACCGGGGCGCAATCGCAGTGGTTCTCCCAGTGCTACCTTAGCCGACAGAACGGAACGTAAGGTACCAAAACATGGGAGCCGGGCAAACCCAACTATTGACCCAAGACATGATTCGGAGCCGATTCATATAATGCTATAAGTTCGGGGTGCCGCACTTGTGAAAGTGTTCGGACTTATCACACCATAATGCGGGGAACATAAGCCCCTGGTGTATTCGGCCGTACCAAGATATACGGGAGCAAGATGTCATTAATGAACATATATGTAAGGTAATGCAATTATAGGCAAAAAGTGCTGCGTTATTTATCCGAGGAATTCTGCTATGAGTGCAGAGCGATACAAATAGTGCGGTAAGCAAGGGATTGGACTAATTAAGCGTGTCCCCCTCCAGGGGTGGGCTGCGGAATGGTGTATTTGACAAATTTAATGCTCGTAATGGAGACCACTTGAGTGTTCGGCGCAGCCTTTGTCCCTCCCTGGCTGTTGCATCGTGAGTTCGGCAGGTTCGCCGTCGGACAGGGCCTCTGGTGAACGGAGTCCTGTGTATAAAAAGAATGAAAATAAAAAATAAAAAGAGCGACACACTTGGGAGCCCCTGGTGTGGTCGAGCCGCACTCTAGGTCAGTTGTGGTCGTGCCCCTCCCCCTATGCCCATGGTATCTCCAGAGCGTAATGATGTACGCGGAGAGCTGGTCTTGCAATCATGCGAGGGCTGGGGTTGGGGCCGCATTGCTACGCGTGCTCGGAACGTGCCAGGTGGTCTTGATTGATGTTTCTCCGGGCGCGTTTGGCCGTGTCCGGTCGTTTAACGGCCGGACTCGAAAATTGCCTTAGAAGGCTGCTCTGTACTTCTGCCGCGAGAGCGCTGTATGTTCCTCCGTTCGGGGGGAGCGTTTCGTATTTCCGTTGACCGTGATGACTCCACGAGGGCCTGGCATCTTGAGCTTGAGGTATGCATAATGCGTCACCGCGTTGAACTTTGCGAACACGGTTCGTCCGAGCAGAGCGTGATAGCCGCTGCGGAACGGAACTATGTCGAAGATTAACTCCTCGCTTCGGAAATTATCCGGGGATCCGAAGACCACTTCCAGTGTGACTGATCCTGTACAATTGGCCTCAACACCTGGTATGACGCCTTTGAAGGTCGTCTTTGTAGGTTTAATCCTTGAGGGGTCTATGCCCATCTTGCGCTCTGTATCCTGATAAAGCAGGTTCAGGCTACTGCCGCCGTCCATCAGGACTGTCATGAGGTGAAATCCATCGATGATTGGGTCTAAAACCAATGCGGCGAATCCGCCATGGCGGATACTGGTCAGATGGTCTCGTCGATTGAAAGTGATCGGGCAAGAGGACCATGGATTGAACTTCGGGGCGACTGGCTCCATCGCATATACGTCCCTCAGTGCACGCTTCCGCTCCCTCTTGGGTATGTGGGTTGTGTATATCATGTTTACCGTCCGCACTTGTGGGGGGAAGCCCTTCTGTCCTTTACTGTTCGGTGGCCGGGTCTCTTCCTCGTCATCACTGTGCAGCCCCTTGTCATTGTTTTCGGCAATTAACTTGCCTGCCTGCTTGAATACCCAACAATCTCTGTTGGTGTGGTTAGCTGGTTTTTCAAGGGTGCCATGTATCTGGCAAGAGCGGTCGAGTATTCGGTCCAAATTGGACGGACCCGGGGTTGTTCTTTTGAATGGCTTCTTCCGCTGACCGGGTTTAGAGCCTCGGAATCCGGCGTTGACTGCCGTATCCTCATTGTTGTCGCCGTTAACGCGGCGTTTATTTTTGCTTCGACGCGACCTGCCATTGTGGTCCTTAGTATCCGGACTGCCAGCATTTTTACTGAGGTTGTTGCTGCGAGCTAGCCAGCTATCCTCTCCCACACAGAAGCGGGTCATTAATGATGTGAGGGCTGCCATGGATTTCGGCTTTTCCTATCCTAGGTGCCGGGCCAGCCACTCGTCGCGGATGTTATGTTTGAAGGCTGCGAGGGCCTCTGCATCCGGACAGTCAACGATTTGATTTTTCTTTGTTAAGAACCATGTCCAGAATTGCCTGGCCGATTCGTCTGGCTGCTGAATTATGTGGCTTAGGTCATCGGCGTCTGGTGGTCGCACATATGTGCCCTGGAAGTTGTCGAGGAATGCGGCTTCCAGGTCCTCCCAACACCCAATTGACTCTGCGGGCAGGCTGTTAAGCCAATGCCGAGCTGGTCCTTTAAGCTTGAGCGGGAGATATTTGATGGCGTGGAGATCGTCGCCGCGGGCCATATGGATATGAAGGAGATAATCTTCGATCCAAACCGCAGGGTCTGTTGTGCCATCGTAGGATTCAATGTTTACGGGTTTAAACCCTTCGGGGATTTGATGATCCATTACTTCGTCAGTGAAGCATAGCGGGTGTGCGGCACCTCTGTATTGAGCAATATCACGACGTAGCTCAAGGGAGCGTTATCTGCTGTGTTCGGCCAGGCCGGAGTTGTTGTATCCGGCTCGACGGTATTCGTCGTGGGTCGTGGGGCGCCCACGTGATCCATAGATAGATCTGGATTGTCTTGTCTTGTCCTCCAATATATCCCGCAAGTCTGGCGCGTTCCCCTGTGGCTTCGTACTTTTCGAGCGATGCCGGGGTATGGTCTTGATGGAGGGCCTGGATGCCTCTCTGTCACGACCATGGGGTGGTCGGTCGGCCGTATTGTGCGCTGGTGATGAGGTATGTATGCTTCCTCCTCTAATCGGGGGAGCAACTTGCGTTTTGGGTAGCTTTTGGAGGGGCGTTTGAGTTCATACTCTTCGGCCGCGAGGACCTCGGTCCATCTGTCGGCCAGCAGGTCTTGATCAGCTTGAAGCTGCTGCTGCGTTTTCTTTAGGCTATTTGCCGTGGCCATTAGCCTGCGTTTGAAACGCTCTTGTTCGACGGGATCCTCAGGCATGACAAATTCGTCGTCGTCGAGGCTTGCCTCGTCTCCGGAGGGAGGTATGTAATTATCATCCTCGACCTCTTCGTCTGCCGCTCTCTCGTGAGGGCTTGCTTCTGCATCCTCCTGCGCTGAATCTTGCTGGAGGGGGTTGTCTTCGGCACTTTCTGGGGTGTTATTATCTCCTGTGCCAGAATCTCCATTCTTACTGTGGCGGGATTTAGAGCGGCGCCGCTGACGTCAGCGCTTGGGCTGTTTCTTTAAGGAATCTGCCTCCGCTGCTTCTTTGCCGTCCCCATCTTTTGGGGTGTCCGCCATGTATATGTCGTATGACGAGGTGGTCTTCCAGTGCCCTGTAGGTGCTGGTTCTTGATCGTCTCCGACATCGTCGTCCATACCGTCGATGTCTTCGGAGTCGTAGTCTAGCATGTCTGTTAGATTGTCGACGGTTGCTACAAAGTGGGCGGTGGGTGGGCTTTGAATTTCTTCGTCGTCCACGTCCCAACCATCCTGGCCGTAGTCCGGCCAGGGCTCTCCGGATAGCGAGAGATGCTTTAGCGAATTTAGGATGTCGCCAAAGGGTGAGTGCTGAAAGATGTCCGTAGCGGTGAACTCTATGATCGGCACCCAATCGGATTCGATTGGCAGGGGCGCAGGAGGTTCGGAGTCCGACAGGGAGTCCGGCTCCTCGGAGTCACGAGCTTTATAAGGGACAAGGTCAGTGTTCGGCTCCATCGCCGTGGAAGTTGCAGTTCCCGAGGCAGTGTCCAGTCACCCGTCCTCGGTCTGCGCAATCGGCTCCGAACCATGGGTCGGAGCGGATTTGTGTGCGGCCTCCGAGGTACTGTCCAGTGGCAGAGTTAGATCATGCCCATCGTGACAGTGCGGCACGCTCGGCTGCGGCTCGGATCCATCAAAGATCAAGTCCCCGCGGATATCCGCAGTGAAGTTTAGGCTTCCAAATCTGACCTGACGGCCAGGGGCGTAGCTTTCGATCTGCTCCAGATGGCCAAGTGAATTAGCCCGCAGTGCGAAGCCGCCGAATACGAAGATCTGTCCGGGGAGAAAAGTCTCACCCAGGACTACGTTGTTGTTGATTGAAGAGGCCATCAAGCCTATCGATGACGACACAGAGGAACTCTCAATGAAAGCACCAATGTCGGTGTCAAAACCGGCGGATCTCGGGTAGGGGGTCCCGAACTGTGCGTCTAGGCGGATGGTAACAGGAGACAAGGGACACGATGTTTTTACCCAGGTTCGGGCCCTCTCGATGGAGGTAAAACCCTACTCCTGCTTGATTGATATTGATGATATGGGTAGTACAAGAGTGGATCTACCACGAGATCAAGGAGGCTAAACCCTAGAAGCTTAGCCTATGGTATGATTGTTGTAATGGTTGTTGTCCTACGGACTAAAACCCTCCGGTTTATATAGACAACGGGGAGGGCTAGGGTTACACAGAGTCGGTTACAATGGTAGGAGATCTACATATCCATATTGCCAAGCTTGCCTTCCACGCCAAGGAAAGTCCCATCCAGACACGGGACGAAGTCTTCAATCTTGTAACTTAATAGTCTTGGAGTCCGGCTGATGATGATAGTCCGGCTATCCGGACACCCCCTAGTCCAGGACTCCCTCAATGCTCCTTTTTGATTTCTACCTCCGCGGCCTTTAGCATCGCGAAGAGCTCGAGAATAGTCTTGTTCATCCCTTGCATATTATAGTTCATCACGAAGCCTTTATAGCTTGGTGGCAGTGATTGAAGAACTCTGTCGATGACACTATCATCAGGAAGATTAACTCCCAGTTGAGTTAAGTGGTTGTGGTACCCAGACATTCTGAGTATGTGTTCACTGACAGAACTATTCTCCTCCATTTTGCAGCTATAGAACTTGTTGGAGACTTCATATCTCTCAACTCAGGCATTTGCTTGAAATATTAACTTCAATTCTTCAAACATCTCATATGCTCTGTGAGGTTCAAAACGTCTTTGAAGTCCCGATTCTAAGCCGTAAAGCATGGCACACTGAACTATCGAGTAGTCATCAACACGCGTCTGTCAGGCATTCACAATGTCTGCAGTTGCGGGCGCCGGTGGTACACCTAACGGTGCTTCCAAGACGTAATTCTTCTGTGCAGCAATGAGGATAATCCTCAAGTTACGGACCCAGTCCGTGTAGTTGTTGCCATCATCTTTCAACTTAGCTTTCTCTAGGAACGCATTAAAATTCAAAGGAACGGTAGCACGGGCCATTGATCTACAACAACATAGACATGCAAAATACTATCAGGTACTAAGTTCATGATAAATTAAAGTTCAATTAATCATATTACTTAAGAACTCCCACTTAGATAGACATCCCTCTAATCATCTAAGTGATCACATGATCCAAATCAACTAAACCATGTCCAATCATCACGTGAGATGGAGTAGTTTTCAATGGTGAACATCACTATGTTGATCATATCTACTATATGATTCACGCTCGACCTTTCGGTCTTAGTGTTCCGAGGCCATATCTGCATATGCTAGGCTCGTCAAGTTTAACCCGAGTATTCTGCGTGTGCAAAACTGGCTTGCACCCGTTGTATGTGAATGTAGAGCTTATCACACCCGATCATCACGTGGTGTCTCGGCACGACGAACTGTAGCAACGGTGCATACTCAGGGAGAACACTTATACCTTGAAATTTAGTAAGGGATCATCTTATAATGCTACCGACCTTCTAAGCAAAATAAGATGCATAAAGGATAAAAATCACATGCAATCAAAATATGTGACATGCTATCGCCATCATCATCTTGTGCTCATGATCTCCATCACCGAAGCATCGTCATGATCTCCAACGTCACCGGCACGACACCTTGATCTCCATCGTAGCATCGTTGTCGTCTCGCCAACTATTGTTACTACGACTATCGCTACCGCTTAGTGATAAAGTAAAATAATTACATGGCGATTGCATTGCATACAATATAGCGACAACCATATGGCTCCTGCCAGTTGTCGATAACTTTGTTACAAAACATGATCATCTCATACAACAAATTATATTGCATCATGCCTTGACCATATCACATCACAGCAAGCCCTGCAAAAACAAGTTAGACGTCCTCTACTTTATTGTTGCAAGTTTTATGTGGCTGCTACGGGCTTCTAGCAAGAGCCGTTCTTACCTACGCATCAAAACCACAATGATTTTTCATCAAGTGTGATGTTTTAACCTTCAACAAGGACCGGGCATAGCCACACTCGATTCAACTAAAGTTGGAGAAACAGACACTCACTAGCCACCTATGTGCGAAGCACGTTGGTAGAACTAGTCTCGCGTAAGCATACGCGTAATTTCGGTCTGAGCCGCTTCATCCAACAATATCGCCGGATCAAAATATGACATGCTGGTAAGTAGTATGACTATTATCACCCACAACTCTTTGTGCTCTACTCGTGCATATAACATCTACGCATAGACCTGGCTCGGATGCCACTGTAGGGGAACGCAGTAATTTCAAAAAAATTCCTACGATCATGCAAGTTCTATCTCTAGGTGATGCATAGCAATAAGAGGGGAGAGTGTTGTCTACGTACCCTCGTAGACCGAAGCAGAAGCGTTATGACAACGCGGTTGATGTAGTCGTACGTCTTCACGATCCGACCGATCCTAGCATCAAAGGTACGGCACCTCCGCGATCTGCACACATTCAGCTCGATGACGTTCCACGAACTCTAGATCCAGCTGAGGTCGAGGAAGAGTTTCGCCAGCACGACAGCGTGGTGAAGGTGATGATGAAGTTACCGGCGCAGGGCTTCGCCTAAGCACTACGACGATATGCCCGAGGTGGAAATCTGTGGAGGGGGGCACCGCACATGGCTAAACAATCAACTTTTGTGTCCTAGGGTGCCCCTGCCCCCGTATATAAAGGAGGAAGGGAGGAGGAGGCCAGCCAGGGGAGGAGGCGCGCCAAGGGGGGGCAATCCTACTCCAAGTAGGTTTACCCCCCCTTTCCTATTCCAACAAGGAGAAGAGGGAAGGAGGAGGTGGAGAGAAGGAACGAGAGGGGGGCGCCGCCCCCTCCCCTTGTCCAATTCAGACTAGGGCAAGGGGGGCGTGCGCCACCTCCTGGCCGCCCTCTCTCTTCTCCACAAAAGCCCATGAGACCCGATAGCTTCCCGGGGGGGTTCCGGTAACCCCCGGTACTCCGGTTTTATCTGAAACTTATCCAGAACACTTCCGGTGTCCGAATATAGTCGTCCAATATATCAATCTTTATGTATTGACCATTTCGAGACTCCTCGTCATGTCCGTGATCACATCCGGGACTCCGAACAATCTTCGGTACATCATATCACATAAACTCATAATACCAATCGTCATCGAACGTTAAGTGTGAGGACCCTACGGGTTCGAGAACTATGTAGACATGACCGAGACTCACTTCCGATCAATAACCAATATCGGGACCTGGATGCTCATATTGGTTCCTATATATTCTACAAAGATCTTTATCGGTCAAACCGCATAACAACATACGTTGTTCCCTTTGTCATCGGTATGTTACTTGCCCGAGATTCAATCGTCGGTATCATCATACCTAGTTCAATCTCGTTACCGGCAAGTCTCTTTACTCGTTCTGTAATACTTCATCCTGCAACTAACTCATTAGTCACAATGCTTGCAAGGCTTATAGTGATGAGTATTACCGAGAGGGCCCAAAGATACCTCTCCGAAACACGGAGTGACAAATCCTAATCTCGATCTATGCCAACCCAACAAACACCTTCGGAGACACCTGTAGAGCACCTTTATAATCACCCATTTACGTTGTGACGTTTTGTAGTACACAAAGTGTTCCTCCGGTATTCGGGAGTTGCATAATATCATAGTCTGAGGAACTTGTATAAGTCATGAAGAAAGCAGTAGCAATGAAACTGTAACGATCATAATGCTAAGCTAACGGATGGGTCATGTCCATCACATCATTCTCCTAATGATGTGATCCCGTTCATCAAATGACAACACATGTCTATGGTTTGGAAACATAACCATCTTTGATTAACGAGCTAGTCAAGTAGAGGCATACTAGGGACTATATGTTTTGTCTATGTATTCGCACATGTACTAAGTTTCCGGTTAATACAATTCTAGCATGAATAATAAATATTTATCATTAATTAAGAAAATAAATAATAACTTTATTATTGCCTCTAGGGCATATTTCCTTCAGTAACAGCTCTGAGTGGCCTATGTTTTGTCGGAGTGTTTATTAATTTTTGTTCCGGAAAATTTCAGGCGCTCGATATGTCCTTTTTAGCAAAGGTCATGCCGAATTTTTCCTCTAAAGTGGATCGTTAATCCTTTTCTAATATTGCTTTAGGAAAATGGCGACACCACCACCACCAGAACCACGAATGTCGACTGTGCAAGTCAACATGCACCAGCAGCCTTGCTACTGGCACGTTGTTCGGCATCTACTTCCAGCCGAGTTTTCTTCCTACGGCGGTAACAAAATATATGAAACTTGTGACAACTATTTTGTTTTGAGTGTTATTGGCATTAATGCATTGTGTATATATCATTGTGTATACATAGATCGTCCCATGCAATGTGAGGTTGGAATTCAACAAGCTGACTGGAGACACTGTGACCTTTGAGGCTCCTGGGGGGGGCTACACAATGGAGGTCGAGAAAGGACGAAATATGTCACAGATTGGAGGATATGGATGGAACCATTTCATCTCCCACATGGGTATCACTGGTGGTGAGTTGATCAGCTTCTCCTTCAGAGTAGAAAGACCCAAGTTGGCCGTCATTTATCTCAACACGGATGAAGATGATGAGGACCCACTTGATGAAGTCATCTATACTCGAAGAATAAGGCTGAGCGAGGATGAGGTGTGCAACCTATGGGGCATAATTCCGCCACGTGCTGACTTTGTCGAGGTGCCATTGGTGACCCGCCTGACAACTACCATGGTTGATCGGCATGTTATGGTATGTTATACTTAGTGTACAATCCGATTACATGCTTACTTAGTAGAATTCAAGCTTAGTAGAAATGTAATACTGTTTTTGATAGTGTAGAAACCTATACTTAGTAGAAATATATTTGCAAGAGTATGTGCGAGGCTGCTTATTAATTGATATGTTTTTCTTATTCAGAAATTGCCAAAGAGCCTATCTGTGAGTTGTGGTATCGAGCCTGATCAAGAAGGCTCTGCTGGAATACGCCTTACCGCAAGGGGCTCCGTCACCACCTGTGCGTACAACATGGACACGGGCGGTCGCACACACTTCAGCTTGGTTGGGTGGAAGAACTTCCTCGTTGGCAAGAATCTTCGTGTTGGACAGGCCATCCTAATTACTATCAGGAACACCCACCGCCATGGCTTGAGAATGATGGTCGTCGTCGATATCATCTAGAACTACATATGTGTGTGGCTATATGACTACCCCTAGTAGACTGCTATATGCTGTATGACTACCTAGTACTGCTTATCATATATGCTCCTGTATGAACCATATATGTGCGTGAGGATGCATGTTAACTATATATGTGTGTGTGGCTGAAATTGCAGTTTATTGAAATGGGGTACTGTTCTAGATCAATAGGAAGTAGGGAAAAAATGTTGAAAGATACAGCAGTAGCGCGGCCAAAGAAAAGCGCTACAGCTACTTATTAGTAGCGCTTGTTGTAAAAGCGCTACAGATATAGTCAATACTAGTAGCGCGTGTACATAGAGCGCTACTACTATCTGTTAGTTGTAGCGCCTTATTAGTAGCGTGGCCACCCGCGCTACTGATAGCGTTAAAACGCGCGCTACTACTAGAGTTTTCCCTAGTAGTGACTAGCAAACCTGGCCAATTGGGCCGACACGGCCTAACCCTCCACTAAACATGCCTGGCACGGCATGGCCCAGGAGCGATCCTTCTATAAATAGGTCATGTCGTGACGACACGTGTGTTGTGCTATCAGGCCCAGATATGGCATAGATCTTAAACGTGTCGGCCGGTCCCTAATGGGCCGTTTGGTCCTAATAGGCCATTACGGCCCAATTACTTCAAAAAAATCTGAAAAAAAATTACATGAAAATCAAAAACTGAGACAAAGTTTCATGTGGAATAAATCTTGAGCTTTCTTAGTGACTGCCTCATCAAAACTTTCCATCCTTAATTAGGAAGGAAAAAGAGTACAAAACCATGCTCTAGATTACAAAAGGATAAAAAATTACAAAGCCTACAATTGTTCTTCCTCTTCTTCGGTGGTAAGATTTTTGAACTTGGTTTTATGTCTTGTTTGTAGTGAGTTGGGCTCTCCTTCTTGCTAGTTCCTTATTTTTCACTACCACTAATGTTTTCATAGTATCCGAGATGAGACTGGTTCTTCACTCCTCAAGTATTCTCTGATGATGTTGTTGAGACGGGTATTGATAACACATCCCGTGCTAATATGGAAAGCGATGGATATGTAAGCTTGTGATACCACCATTGCAGTACGTTGAAGTCATCCTCTCCATTGAAGCTAACTTTGTTGTTGTTGAGGTACTTCACTAACTCCCTGTCACCTGAAAGCATAGGTGTTGCAGCTTGTGTGGAAGAGCTTGAGGCAGAGGAGGAAGAACCAAATATCTTGATCCAAGCTCTTTTCTTTATTTGTTTAGTTGGTGCTGGTGGAGGCTATTGCATCTGAACTACGTCATGCTTTTGTTCACTTATCTTAAAATTTAGAAAGCTTATCACGAACATCACTGAAAAGCAGAATAATTTAAATTCAGGGACGTAAACCCCTCAAGTTTTGCCCTAGAATCCAAGATAAATGAAAAATGCATACAACATTAGATTTTCTTTCCAATATTTCAAATATTTAAGTTTCGTGCGAGTAACAACTTCAAGTAATAATTCATCGCCTCCATATGCTTTTAGGTGAGTAGCAATGTCTAGTTGTCTACAATATTATGCACCATTAAAGGATATGTGGGGTAATAGACCTAGACAAAGAAATTGTTAGCACAACATAAAACATCTCCAACAACGTAGTCAATGCTCTAGCAACATGCCAAGTCACACGAGTGGTTGACTGTGATTCGCAATTTGCATTACTGAATCCAAAGAATGCATCTTTGTCTCCAAGAAGTGACTTAAGCATCATATATGTAGAGTTCCATCTAACATGCATGTCTAAATTACACAAATGAGGAGTTGCTCCTACATCAATTCAATATCTCTTATAGCTTACAATTCGTTGGTTAGAGATACTAAGATAAGAAATTGTAGTGTAAAGTTTCAATGTGTGGCTTACATTTCTTTAAAGCACATTTAGCAATAGGATTAATTATATGGCAAGCATAAAGTTGATGCGGTAATAAAGATGCAGCATATATGAAAAATAGAGGAGTGAGGTCATGCATTGCAAATGTATTTGCTGATGCATTATCCAAAGCTACTGTAAAAATCTTGTTGGTCAGAACAAAATCAACCACAACTCTAATTATAGCTTGAGCAATGTTCTCACCAGTATGTACTTTGTCTATTAAATCGAATCCTACGATTCTTTTGTAGTTCCCACTTACCGTTAACATATGCCCGACCACTCCAGATATCACATGTTAAAGAGATTGAAAAGGTGCATCTAGTAAATTCTTCTTTTATTTTGTAAGACCAGTTTTGCATAATATTTTCATATCCCTAGTTGCAGTTTGTTAGAAACTTATTTGAAATTAGGAGTATAAGCAGTTTGAATATATTCGGTAAAACCCTCAGACACACCAAAACTTAATGGTAAAACATTAGAAGCAATTAAACGACAAAGAGCTTCCCCCTAAACATAACACCATAGCAGAAATTACTTACCAACCTGTCAGGATTGAACTTCAATGTGGTTTGTCTCACTGCGGACTCTCCATCCTTATTGATGTGGGATTCCTTATGCCTCCTCAGGTGGTCGGTTCCTCCTTTACCCCCCCCCCCCCCCCCCCAGTATACAAATCCCTACCATTTTTGCACTTAGCTTTAATCTTGTCGACACCATCCGCCTTAAATATTTTTTCAATGAAGTAATCCCACAAGTAGGAACTTTTGCGACGAGCCCTTTTTGCACCAGTGGTGGTGGAGAAAGTGATGGAACTAGTGGAATGGGCGCCAGATTGTGAAGGTGGTGTGTTATCGTCAAAAGGAGGATAGGTGGAGGTATTGTGGCCATTGTGGTCGACATAGTTAGGTATTTCAATATCGAAATAACTTGCTTGGAAGCTAATGAACTGGTTGGGATAATCCCTCTTTGAGTGTGGGAAATGAGAGGGTGGGCAGTCCTTTTATAGCAAAAACTGGACATTTTTTCACACAAATTTAGCCCTCCAACAGACAAAAATTTGAAATTCTGATTAAATTGACCTAAACAGCCCTTGAACCACCCTAAATCCCCAACCGGTCACGATGTCACGCCACACCCCACACACCCCTATCAACGGTTGACATGCCCCCACTCCCATTCCCCCAACAGGCGGCACGCGAGCCTGGTGGGCCAGACGTGCTAGCTGCGCTATGCCAACCGGCCAGTTTGCTAAACGTGTCGTGTCGGGCTGGCCCACGGGCATGACCTTGCAACCCAGACATGGCCTCTTCCGGCTAGGTCCCTGATGGGCCGAGCACGTATGCTCACGGGCCATCATGCGGCCCATAACCCACTTAGCCAGGTTTATCTGCAAGTAGGGCGACACGTCGCCAGCAAGCAAGCACCCCCCGCGGTTTGGGCCAACCCAAAGAGGGGCGAGGGCGCCTCTTTCCTTTCCTTTTTCTACTATCACTTCTTTCTCTTTTTTTGCCTTTTTATATACTTTTTGTTTTATTTGTATTTTTAACAACAAATCATAAAATGTTCAACGAACTAAAAAAAAGTTTCACAAAGTTCAAACTAATGCTCTGCTTTGAAAAATGTTCACGTATTCAAAATACGTTCACAATTTTGAAAAAATATCCATGAATTCATAAAATTCTTGCCATTTCAAAATTCGTTGCAATTTCAAAAGCTATTACTATTTTAAAAAATGTCCATGAATTTAAAAAATGTTTGCAAAATTTTAAAATGTTCACGAGTCAAAAAATGTTCATGAAAATAAAAATTTTCCTAAAATTATAAAAAGTTTATGATTCCATAAATTGTTGTGAATTTGAAAATTGTTGGTGATTTCAAGAATTATTTGCAATAAAAAATGTACACAAAAAAATAACGAATTAGAAAAATGTTCATGAAATTGAAAATATATTCACTAATTCAAAAATAATTTGCAAAATTGAAAACAAATCTCGTACTAAAAAATATTGATGAAATTGATAAAATGTTCATGGATTCACAAAAGACGAATAAAAATGTTGCATTTTTTGTGAATTTTAAAAAATGTTCACAATTTTTAAAATTTGCTAAAGTTTTGTGAAATGGTAATTTTTTCCAGAAATTAAAATTTCGTGGATTCAAAAATGTTTGTGAAATCAAAAACATATTTATGGATTTGAAAATGACAAAGAAAACGAAAATGAAAAAATGTAAAAAAAGGAGAAAGAGTTTTTTAAAAGGAAAGGAGAAAGAGAAATAAAAAAGGCCTAAAAGAATCGAGAGAAAAAATGGTCCTAAACCTTCTGAGAACCGGAAATTGGAGTCTTGTTAGTTGCACCGACGCAAACGTACCTAGCTTCACTACAGGGTACGCGGTAGGTTGCTATGCATCAACATACACGTGAATTAGGATTCCCTATACGTATGACTTGCTGGTGAGCAAACACATAAGGTGTTTTTGGCCAATCAGTTCGGTGGTTTGACCACTATGAACACCCCACCAGAGGTTTCTAGCAAGTTTTTTTGTTTGTTCGCAAGGCTTTTCCAATGAGGTTTTTACATAGAAATACGAATATTTTTTCCCTAAGATGCAAGTAGAGTACCTTAAAACGACTCTTATAAATGTACATTCAAAAAATATGGTTAAAGGGGAAAGTTCCTCTAAGGATGGTAGTTAGTAGGGAATGGTGCGGGCACAATAATCTCTTTCCCATGCCCATGTTTTAATGGGCATAAAATCAAACCCACACCCTACCATCTGGCATAAATTCATGTCCATGCCCATAACCTATGAGTATCCATGCCCATCCGGCATATAACCATGTCATTGAAGGGTGGGGACGTAGTTGCTAGGTCCATTGGTGTCTCTGAGAGGTTTACAAGGTTGGTGAAATGGTGACTATGAGGAGAATGGGGTGGGGTATTGCTTGGGGAGTTGTGAGCAGATGATGCAGGTGGACTATGCTATGGATGCCTAGTTCTTCAAAACTTATATAGAGAGACTCGGTAGCTTAGGTCTATATATGATTCATGTGACCTGCCTATAAGATCATCTGGTCAGGTTCGGGCGTACCATGGTGAAGGAAATATGCCCTAGAGGCAATAATAAAGTTGTTATTTATATTTCCTTATATCATGATAAATATTTATTATTCATGCTAGAATTGTATTAACCGGAAACTTAGTACATGTGTGAATACATAGATAAAACATAGTGTCCCTAGTATGCCTCTACTTGACTAGCTCGTTAATCAAAGATGGTTATGTTTCCTAACCATAGACATGTGTTGTTATTTGATGAACGGGACCACATCATTAGGAGAATGATGTGATGGACATGACCCATCCGTTAGCTTAGCATTATGATCGTTACAGTTTCATTGCTACTGCTCTCTTCATGACTTATACATGTTCCTCAGACTATGAGATTATGCAACTGCCGAATATCGAGGAACACTTTGTGTGCTACCAAACGTCACAAAGTAAATGGATGATTATAAAGGTGCTCTATAGATGTCTCCAAAGGTGTTTGTTGGGTTGGCATAGATCGAGATTAGGATTTGTCACTCCGTGTTTCGGAGAGGTATCTTTGGGCCCTCTCGGTAATACTCATCACTATAAGCCTTGCAAGCATTGTGACTAATGAGTTAGTTGCGGGATGAAATATTATAGAACAAGTAAAGAGACTTGCCGATAATGAGATTGAACTAGGTATGATGATACCGACGATCGAATCTCGGGGCAAGTAACATATTGATGACAAAGGGAACAACGTATGATGTTATGCGGTTTGACCGATAAAGATCTTCGTAGAATATGTAGGAACCAATATGAGCATCCATGTTCCGCTATTGGTTATTGACCGGAAGTGAGTCTCGGTGATGTCTACATAGTTCTCGAACCCGTAGGGTCCACACGCTTAACGTTCGATGACGATCGGTATTATGAGTTTATGTGTTTTGATGTACCGAAGGTTGTTCGGAGTCCCGGATGTGATCACGGACATGACGCATGACGAGGAGTCTCGAAATGGTCGAGACATAAAGATTCATATATTGAAAGGTTGCATTTGGACATCAGAATGGTTCCGAGTGGTTCAGGCATTTTTCCGGTGTACCGGGAGGTTACTGGAACCCCCCGGGAGAAGTAATGGGCCTATTGGGCCTTATTGGAGGAGAGGAGAGAGGCCACAAGGCAGGGGCGTGCCCTCCCCTTGCGCAAACCGAGTTGGACTAGGGGAGGGGGCCACCCCCCCTCTTTCCTTCTCCCTCTCTCTCTCCCTTCCCTTTCCCTCCAGTGGAAGAAAGGAAAAGGGGGGGGCGAATCCTACTTGGAATAGGAGTCCAAGTAGGACTCCCCCCTGGCGCGCCCAACCTGGTCGGCCTCTTCTCTCCCTTCCTCCTTTATATACGTGGCCAGGGGGCACCCCATAGACACACAAGTTGATCTTTTAGCCGTGTGCGGTGCCCCCCTCCACAGTTACACACCTCGGTCATATCGTCGTAGTGCTTTGGAGAAGCCCTGCGTCGGTAACTTCATCATCACCGTTGCCACGCCGTCGTGCTGACGAAACTCTCCCTCGGCCTCAGCTGGATCAAGAGTACGAGGACGTCATCGAGCTGAATGTGTGCTGAATGCGGAGGTGTCGTACGTTCGGTACTTGATTGGTTGGATCGCGAAGAAGTTCGACTACATCAACCGCGTTATTGATACGCTTCCCTTTCGGTCTACGAGGGTACGTGGACACACTCTCCCCTCTTGTTGCTATGCATCACATAGATAGATCTTGCGTAATCGTAGGTAATTTTTTGAAATACTGCGTTCCCCAACGGTGGCATCCGATCCAGGTCTATGCGTAGATGTTATATGCACGAGTAGAACACAAAGAGTTGTTGGTGATAATAGTCATACTGCTTACCACCAACGTCTTACTTTGATTTGGCGGTATTGTTGGCTGAAGTGGCCCGGACAGACATTACATGACCGCGTTCATGAGACTGGTTCTATAGACTGGTTCTACAGGCCTGGCGGGTGTCAGTTTCTCCAACTTTAGTTGAATCGAGTTTGAGTACAGCCGGTCCTTGTTGAAGGTTAAAACATCACACTTGACGAAAAATCGTTCTGGTTTTCATGCGTAGGTAAGAACGATTCTTGCTAGAAGCCCCTAGCAGCCATGCAGAACTTGCAACAACAAAGTAGAGGACATCTAACTTGTTTTTCCAGGGCATGTTGTGATGTGATATGGTCAAGACATGATGTGATATAATTTGTTGTATGAGATGATCATATTTTGTTAAAGTTATCGGCAACTGGCAGGAGCCTTATGGTTGTCTCTTTATTGCATAAGACGCAAGCGCCATGTAATTGATTTAATTTATCTCTATGCGATAGCAATAGTTGCAAAAGCAATAGTTGGCGAGATGACCATGTGACGGCACGTTGATAGAGATCAAGATGATGGAGATCATGGTGTCATGCCGGTGACGATGGAGATCATGATGGTACTTTCGAGATGGAGACCAAAGGCACAAGACGATGATGGCCATATCATGTCACATATTTTTTTGATTGCATGTGATGTTTATCTTATATGCTTCTTATTTTGCTTAGTTTGGCGGTAGCATTATAAGATGATCCCTTACTAAATTTCAAGGTATAAGTGTTCTCCCTGAGTATGTACCGTTGCGACAGTTCTTCGTGCTGAGACACCACATGATGATTGGGTGTGATAGGCTCTACGTTCACATACAACGGTGCAAGCCAGTTTTGCACATGCAGAATACTTAGGTTAAACTTGACGAGCCTAGCATATGCAAATATGGCCTCGGAACACTGGAGACCGAAAGGTCGAGCGTGAATCATATAGTAGATATGATCAACATAGAGATGTTCACCACTGAAAACTACTTCATCTCACGTGATGATCGGACATGGTTTAGTTGATATGGATCACGTGATCATTTAGATGACTGGAGGTATGTCTATCTAAGTGGGAGTTCTTAAGTAATATGATTAATTGAACTTTAATTTATCATGAACTTAGTCCTGATAGTATTTCTCAAATTATGTTGTAGATCAATAGCTCGCATTATAGCTTCCCTATGTTTTTGATATGTTCCTAGAGAAAAATAAGTTGAAAGATGATAGTAGCAATGATGCGGACTGGGTCCGTGATCTGAGGTTTATCCTCATTGCTGCACAGAAGAATTATGTCCTTGATGCACCGCTAGGTGACAGACCTATTGCAGGAGTAGATGCAGACGTTATGAACGTTTGGCTAGCTCAATATGATGACTACTTGATAGTTTAGTGCACCATGCTTTACGGTTTAGAATCGGGACTTCAAAGATGTTTTGAACGTCATGGAATATATGAGATGTTCCAGGAGTTGAAGTTAATATTTCAAGCAAATGCCCGAGTTGAGAGCTATGAAGTCTCCAACAAGTTCTATAGCTAAACGATGGAGGAGAATAGCTCAAGCAGTCAGCATGTGCTCCGATTGTCTGGGTACTACAATCGCTTGAATCAAGTGGGAGTTAATCTTCCAGATAGGACAGTGATTGACAGAGTTCTCTAGTCACCATCACCAAGTTACTAGAACTTCGTGATGAACTATAATATGCAAGGGATGACGAAAACAATTCCCGACCTCTTTGTGATGCTGAAATCAACGAAGGTAGAAATCAAGAAAGAGCATCAAGCGTTGATGATTGACAAGACCACTAGTTTCAAGAAAAGGGCAAAGGGAAAGAAAGGGAACTTCAAATAGAATGGCAGGCAAGTTGTCACTCCCGTGAAAAAGCCCAAAGCTAGACCTAAGCCTGAAACTGAGTGCGTCTACTGCAAAGGAAATGGTCACTGGAAGCGGATATACCCCAAATATTTGGCGGATAAGAAGGATGGCAAAGTGAACATAGGTATATTTGATATACATGTTATTGATGTGTACCTTACTAGTGTTCATAGTAGCCCCTGGGTATTTGATACTTGTTCGGTTGCTAATATTAGTAACTCGAAACAAGAGTTACAGAATAAACAGAGACTAGTTGAGGGCAAAGTGACGATGTGTGTTGGAAGTAGTTCCAAGATTGATATGATCATCATCGAGCACTCCCTATACTTTTGGGATTAGTGTTGAACCTAAATAAATGTTATTTGGTGATTGCGTTGGGCATGAATATGATTAGATCATGTTAATTGCAATACGGTTATTCATTTAAGACAAAGAATAATTGTTATTCTGTTTACATGAATAAAACCTTCTATGGTCATACACCCAATGTTGATGGTTTATTGAATCTCGATTGTGGTAATACACATATTCATAGTATTGGTGCCAAAAGATGCAAAGTTGATAATGATAGTGCAACTTATTTGTGGCACTTTCGTTTGGGTCATATCGGTCTAGAGTGCATGAAGAAACTCCATGATGATGGATTTTGGAATCACTTGATTATGAATCATTTTATGCTTGTGAACCGTGCCTTATGGGCAAGATGACTAAAACTCCGTTCTCCGGAACAATGGAACGAGTTAGTGACTTAATGGAAATAATACATACCGATGTATGCGGTTCAATGAGTGTTGATGCTCGTGGCGGGTATCGTTATTTTCTAACCTTCACAGATGATTTGAGCAGATATGGGTATATCTACTTAATGAAACACAAGTCTGAAACATTTAAAAGCTCAAAGAATTTCAGAGTGAAGTAGAGAATCATCATAACAAGAAAATAAAGTTTCTATGATCTAATCGTGGAGGAGAATATTTGAGTTACGAGTTTGGACTTCATTTAAAACAATGTGGAATAGTTTCATAGCTCACGCCACCTGGAACACCACAGCGTAATGGTGTGTCCAAACATCGTAACCACACTTTATTATGGAGCGATCTATGATGTCTCTTACCGATTTACCACTATTGTTTTGGGGTTATGCATTAGAGACATCTCAATTCACTTTAAATAGGGCACCATCAAAAATCCGTTGAGATGACGCCTTATGAACCGTGGTTTGGCAAGAAACCAAAGTTGTCATTTCTTAAAGTTTGGGGTTGTGATGCTTATGTGAAAAAGCTTCAACCTGATAAGCTCGAACCCAAATCGGAGAAGTGCATCTTTATAGGATACCCAAAGAAAACTGTTGGGTACACCTTCTATCACAGATCTGAAGGCAAGATATTCGTTGCTAAGAATGGATCCTTTCTACAGAAGGAGTTTCTCTCGAAAGAAGTGAGTGGAACGAATGTAGAACTTGATGAGGTAATTGTACCGTCTCTCGAATTGGAAAGTAGTTCATCACAGAAATCAGTTCCAGTGATTCCTACACCAATTAGTGAGGAAGCTAATGATGATGATCCTGAAACTTCAGATCAAGTTACTACATTACCTCGTAGGTCTTCCAGAGTACAATCCGCACCAAAGTGGTACGGTAATCCTATTCTTGAAGTCATGTTACTAGACCATGATAAACCTATGAACTATGAGGAAGCGATGATGAGCCCAGATTCCGCGAAATGGCTTGAGGCCATGAAATCTGAGATAGGATCCATGTATGAGAACAAAGTGTGGACTTTGGTGGACTTGCCCGATGGTCGGCAAGCCATATTAAATAAATGGATCTTCGAGAGGAAGACGGACACTGATGGTAGTGTTACTATCTACAAATCTCGACTTGTCGCAAAAAGGTTTTTCGACAAGTTCAAGGTGTTGACTACAATGAGAATTTTTCAATGGTAGCGATGCTTAAATCCGTTTGAATCATGTTAGCAATTGTCATATTTTATGAAATCTGGCAAATGGATGTCAAAACTACATTCCTTAAATGTATATTTCTTAAAGAAGAGTTATATGCAACCAGAAGGTTTTGTCGATCCAAAGGGTGCTAACAAAGTGTGCAAGCTCCAGCGATCCATTTATGGACTGGTGCAAGCCTCTCAGAGTTGGAATAAACGCTTTGATAATGTGATCAAAGCATATGGTTTTATACAGACTTCTAGAGAAACCTGTATTTATAAGAAAGTGAGTGGAAGCTCTGTAGCATTTCTAATATTATATGTGGATGACATATTGTTGATTGAAAATGATATAGAATTTCTGGATAGCATAAAGGGATACTTGAATAAGAGTTTTTCAATGGAAGACCTCGGTGAAGCTGCTTACATATTGGGCATCAAGATCTATAGAGATAGATCAAGATGCTTGACAAGATTTTTCAATGAGTAAATACCTTGACAAGTTTTCGAAAGAGTTCAAAATGGATCAGTCAAAGAAGGAGTTCTTGTCTGTATTACAAGGTGTAAAGTTGAGTAAGACTCAAAGCCCGACCATGGTAGAAGATAGAAAGAGAATGAAAGTCATTCCCTATGCCTCAGTCATAGGTTCTATAAAGTATGCCATGCTATGTACCAGACTAGTTGTGTGCCTTACTATGAGTTTGGCAATGGGGTACGATAGTAATCCAGGAGTGGATCACTGTATAGCGGTCAAAGTTATCCTTAGTTACCTAAGAGGACTAAGGAAGTATTTCTCGGCTATGGAGGTGATAAAGAGTTCGTCGTAAAGAGTTACGTCGATGCAAGCTTTTACACCGATCCAGATGACTATAAGTCTGAATCTGGATACATATTGAAAGTGGGAGCAATTAGCTAGAGTAGCTCCATGCAGAGCATTGTAGACATAGAATATTTGCAAAATACATACGAATCTGAATGTGACAGACCCATTGACTAAACTTCTCTCATGAGCAAAACATGATCACACCTTAGAACTCTTTGGGTGTTAATCACACAGCGATGTGAACTAGATTATTGACTCTAGTAAACCCTTTTGGTGTTGGTCCATACAGATGTGAACTATTGGTGTTAAATCACATGGCGATGTGAACTAGATTATTGACTCTAGTGCAAACGGGAGACTGAAGGAAATATGCCCTAGAGGCAATAATAAAGTTGTTATTTATATTTCCTTATATCATGATAAATGTTTATTATTCATGCTAGAATTGTATTAACCAGAAACTTAGTACATGTGTGAATACATAGACAAAACATAGTGTCCCTAGTATGCCTCTACTTGACTAGCTCGTTAATCAAAGATGGTTATGTTTCCTAACCATAGACATGTGTTGTCATTTGATGAACGGGACCACATCATTAGGAGAATGATGTGATGGACATGACCCATCATTAGCTTAGCATTATGATCGTTACAGTTTCATTGCTACTGCTCTCTTCATGACTTATACATGTTCCTCGGACTATGAGATTATGCAACTCCCGAATATCGGAGGAACACTTTGTGTGCTACCAAACATCACAACATAAATGGGTGATTATAAAGGTGCTCTACAGGTGTCTCCGAAGGTGTTTGTTGGGTTGGCATAGATCGAGATTAGGATTTGTCATTCCGTGTTTCGGAGAGGTATCTCTAGGCCCTCTCGGTAATACTCATCACTATAAGCCTTGCAAGCATTGTAACTAATGAGTTAGTTGTGGGATGAAATATTATAGAACAAGTAAAGAGACTTGCCGGTAACGAGATTGAACTAGGTATGATGATATCAACGATCGAATCTCGGGCAAGTAACATACAGATGACAAAGGGAACAACGTATTTGTTATGCGGTTTGACCGATAAAGATCTGCGTAGAATATGTAGGAACCAATATGAGCATCCAGGTTCCGCTATTGGTTATTGACCGGAAGTGAGTCTCGGTCATGTCTACATAGTTCTCAAACCCGTAGGGTCCGCACGCTTAACGTTCGATGACGATCGGTATTATGAGTTTATGTGTTTTGATGTACCGAAGGTTGTTCGGAGTCTCAGATGTGATCACGGATATGACGAGGAGTCTCGAAATGGTCGAGACATAAAGATTGATATATTGGAAGGTTGCATTTGGACATCGGAATGGTTCCAAGTGGTTCGGGCATTTTTCCGGAGTACCGGGAGGTTACCGGACCTCCCCAGGGAGAAGTAATGGGCCTATTGGGCCTTATTGGAGGAGAGGAGAGAGGCCACAAGGGAGGGGCACGCCCTCCCCTTGCCGAAATCGAATTGGACTAGGGGAGGGGCCCCTCTATGAACCGCCATCTTCAATATCTTCATAGGCTTCATAGGCCCCTCTCTTTCCTTCTTCCTCTCTCCCTTCCCTTTCCCTCCGGTGGAATAAAGGAAAAGGGGGGATCGTACTTGGACTAGGAGTCCAAGTAGGACTCCCCCCTGGCACGCCCAACCTGGCCGGCCTCCTCTCTCCCTCCCTCCTTTATATACGTGGCCAGGGGCACCCCATAGACACACAAGTTGATCTTTTAGCCGTGTGCGGTGCCCCAAACTCCACAGTTACACACCTCGGTCATATCGTCGTAGTGCTTAGGAGAAGCCCTGCGCCGGTAACTTCACGCCGGTAACTTCATCATCACCGTTGCCGCGCCGTCGTGCTGACGGAACTCTCCCTCGGCCTCAACTGGATCAAGAGTACGAGGGACGTCATCGAGCTGAACGTGTGCTGAACGCGGAGGTGTCGTACGTTCAGTACTTGATCAGTTGGATCGCGAAGAAGTTCGACTACATCAACCGCGTTATTGAAACGCTTCCACTTTCGGTCTACGAGGGTACGTGGACACACTCTCCCCTCTCGTTGCTATGCATCACATAGATAGATCTTGCGTGATCATAGGTAAAAAAAATTGAAATACTGCGTTCCCCAACACATGGAACATAATTGTGTCCATGCCCTACCCATGACTAGTCATTTAGATTTCGGCCGTTTGGGTATTACCCATGGGCATGACAATGTGCCCATACCCTACCCATGCGGGTCGGGTACCATGGGTACCAATGCCCATGGGTAAAATTGTCATCCTTAACTGTACATTGTTAGGTACAAGTGAGGCACTTGCGAAGGCCGTGCATTCAACGCGGCTGGGTGAGCTCACCGGCGTGTGTGCTAAGCCGCTAACCAACTGGCCACTGGTATGTTCTCTTGTAAATGTACATTCTAAATAAATCGAAACCATCATCGGATCCTACTGTGGGGTGTATGTTGGAGGCTTAAAAGTAAAAAAACAGATTAGTTTTGTCCTAGGAGCATGAAAAGTGAGGTGAAGGGAAAATGGGTATCTGGAGATCAATAATCATGCAAAATTCCCAAAGGAAGGAGTGAAGAAAGATCAAAACTTGAGCTTGAGCAACATTATTATAATCAATCATGTAATTGTAAATCAGGATCAAGAAGCTCTGACTTGTACGGAGTATCTGCGAAACAGAAATAAATGGATGGCAAATTGGCATGATATGAGGCCAATAAGTCATAGGCTACACTGTTCCAAGTTTAAACCATCAATTCATCCTAAGGCAAAAGTATTATTACTCATTTTTTTGCTAATATTACTCGGTGAGGGCACCTAGCACAATTAGTTGGGTGAGTAAATCGAGTTTTAAACATTGTTGCCTGTTATACTCAAGCAAAAGAGAAAGCTAACCTCAACTCATGATCCTCACTTAGTAAATTCAGATAAGTTTGCCTCAATTAGTTGGGTCATGGCCAATCTTGACTGTCGTCCTCATTTTGCAGCATCCTCACTGAATCAACTAGAACAGAAATAGCTTTCTGGCAAGCTGCAGAGAAACAGCCACAGATAAAACATTAGCATGATGCGCCTAATGGCATCACACAACACAACACAGAAATACCTTTCTGGCAATAATAAAGCTCGACTCTTTGTAATCCTGCATTCTCATGGTCGAAGGACATGTACCAGTCAGATGACTCATGGAAGGATAATAAATTTTCGACTTCTGAATTTGGAATTGCATTTAGCTAGGAAATTTTGTTCCCCTTACAAACTTTCTTATATATACAACCATTGATATCATTGCAATATGTTTAGCCATTTTATGAAATTCAGATGATTGCTAAAAGTAAGAGGCTAATTAAAACAAGATGTTCAGCCATTTTCCAACTATGTTTCCAGCTAATTAAAACAAGTAAAAACTGGAAGATAACCATATAAGCCAAAACTTAACTGCATCATTAAAGATAAGTTCCAAGTAAAGTCATAAAAAACCAAGATTCATTTTCTAAAGGGAAGTGCAGACCAACATCTCACCAAAATCATGACTTCACAAGAAATGAACTAGTTTCAGAACAGAAGCCAAACAACTCAGGATCAGGCAATAGATATTTAATGGACCTCAGTTAACAAATAGGGTCTGAAATCACTTGGGTGAAGCTTTCATGAATTATTAGCCCAGCTCACCCAAAACCAAAAATAAATAAACAAAATAAAATAAAGAGGCTTCATGTAGTGCCCAACTATTAAGCCAAAATCATTCAATGAAAAGAAGTCATCCTTGTGAAATATCAGAAGCGTCTCACCTCCCATGGGAGGCCGCGTAGTGCTTTATTGATTGATCGGGGCTTATCCCGTGTAATGCATACATTGTTCTGTTATACAGCCGTGGTTGGCAAGGAGAGAATAAAGAGGTAAGAAAAGCAACAGTGAAAATTACATAAGCTAGCGGTAGACGATGAGCGAATGCAAGCCGTCCGATCTTCTTCTCCATCGTCAATCCCCAGGGGTTCATTATCTGAACCGGTACAGTTAACTGAAGACTAAAACACCTAGCAAGTTCAGTCACAATGCCCCCTTGTGAGCGCGATCTTGTCTTCAAGAAGCTGAAGGTTGACGACACCATGCTTTGACTGTCTTCTTGAAAAAGGCTGGCAATGTATGCTTCATGAAGTCCACATCTTCCCAAGTTGCGTCATCCAGAGGAAAATTCAGCTGGCTAATGTGGAACAATGGGTGGATACCCACGTTTGCAGCTGCAGGTGATATGCCACACTGCCCACATGATACAGTACTCGAAATGGTCCGTAGAACTTCCTTTGCAGCTTGATGTGAGAGCGAAGGCCGAAACATATGGCTGAAGCTTCAAGTAAACCATGTCAACTACTGCGAGAGTCCTTCCGACTCACTTGTGATCTGCATATTTATTCATGCGCTGTCAGTAGTTGTTGTCTGTGCCTCACTGTCAGTAGTGCCTTCCATTGAGAACTCACTGATTTGTCGCTGTGGATATCCATACAAGGCCTCGAAAGGAGTCTCTTGGAGAGACGAATGAAAAGAACTGTTGTACCAGTATTTAGCCATGGGTAAATGCTGAACCCGTTTCTTCGGATCAGTAGAAACCAGGCAGCAAAGGTAATCTTCAATACACTCGTTCACACGTTCAACTTGCAAGGTCAGTCTGACAATGTCGCATTCTCCATTGGAGATGCATTTTGATGTATGAGTGCTATATCAAGAAAGACTTTTTCCAAAGATGTTTCTAGCTAGTTAAAACAAGTCAAAACTGGAACACAACCATATAAGCCAAAGCTTAACTGCATCATAAACCAAGATTCATTTTTTAAAGAAAAGCCAACAAAGTGTAGACCAGCATCTCAATCAAATAGTTTCAGAATAGAAGCCAAACAACCATAAGGGTCAGCCAATAGATACTTAAGAAATGGACCTCAATCAACAAACAAGATTTGAAATCATTTGTGTGAAGCTTTCACTGATTAGTAATCCAGCCCACACAGATCCAAAAATAAAATAAAATAAAGAGGCTTCATGTCGTGCTCCAGCTAAGCATTATAAATTCAACTGATCTAAGCCCAACTGTTAAGCCAAAATCATTCAAGGAAACAAAGTCATCCAATTTTAGCAAGAGAACCAATATTAAGGCAAAATAAACATAAATCTGTTCTTAACAGTTCAAGATGGAAAAAGAAGAACAGCAAGAGCTTGAATAGCGAAAGCAAACTGCTAATTATCGATAGGGAAAATGCTCTCAGGTTATTATTATACTCCCTCTTCTAGTCCTGGAAAAGTTGTTGGTTTAGGCATGGATTTAATTAACTTTTTCCAAACTTCGACTCACTATATTTCATAATATTTTTGGATTGGATATGTGAAAACAATGTGTAGGTTTATCTCATAAAGCATTTTCAAAACAATATTGTCTTGAAGAGCTTTACAGTAATAATGTATAATAAAAATAATGGTTATCTAAGTATTTTAAAGAAGTATAAATTTGAAGAGTTTTATAGTTAACGAAAATAAGTAGTAAAAGTTGCATTATGGGGGCTTCTTCAGAACTAGACTAGAGGGAGTATGTTCATCATTGAGCAACACACACATATTGTGGTGCTTCCCCATCAACCTAAAGCCTATTTTATTCACAAAAAAGAGACTAAAGCCTATTTAAAAGGTGTATACCACATCCAATTTAAGAGATAATTTTTAATTCTGGAAAACTTAGTGGTTTTGATTTACGTTTTGTTAGTGTAAATAAACAGAAATTACTATGTAAAAGAGGGAGAGAGGTGGTAGATCTTACCAGTGTGTGTTACCTGATCAGACTGGAGCTAATGAGGGTTCCCAAATCCGACACCGAACCATCTTGCAGTTAATAGCTGAAGGATATTGTCTTTAACCTTGCAGTATCTTTGGGCCCAGCCTTCTGGTTCGGTGTCATCAACTCCTAAGCCAGGAGCCCGATCCTTTGAGTCGAGGTTGATCGGATCTTTCCAATCAGCCACATAAGCGGACACGCGCCTCTTGAACTTGACTTTGAACTCCGACCAAGCTTGGTATTTGTAGTGGTTCACACGTGCCAACGCGGTCCAGATGCTTTTGAAAGCAGGCTTGAGCTTAAAATGATGGACCACATTCATGAGGGATGGTTCCACGGCGTCGAGACGGACCAAGGATTTGTGCCGCTGCGGGCTCTTCAACTGGCAAGTGTAGCCCTGGCAGACCCCCTCTGGTGGATGTGCTGTTTGGCCCGAGGGGGCAAAATCATAACAAACAAGGTATATTTGGCCAACGCTATCATCAACAGAAATGACGGGCTCTAGCAAAGATTTTGATGGCTTCTCTAATCCTGCCCAGCTTGTTGAGAAGATGAATTCATCGACATCTATGACAGCCATCCATTAGCACGAAGCTTGCTGTGTGGCCGCGCAATGAGACAGACCAGCTTCTTGGACCTTGGTCCAAGGCCATGGCACGGTTGTGATGTTGAGCCCGGAGGATATGAGCTGCGCCACTAGGCCTGCCAAGTTGTCCTCGCTGCCATTGTCGTAGATAAAGAACTGATCCACGCCGATCGCACTATGGTAGAGTGCCCACTCCCTGAGAAACTTGGAGATGTTGCGTCCCATTGTGCAGGCGCAAATTGAACTCTTGTGAGGAGTCAGCGAAGAAGATTCAGCTTGCTGTTGCCGAAAGGTTGCAAGGGAGGGCATGGGATCCTCGCCGGTGACCCCTAGTGTGACAAGAATCTTGGTGCTTCCTCCTGACTTGACAGGTGTCGGCGGCGAGGGGCAGCGAGTAACTTGCTGTACTGAGGTGATTGCCGGTGTAGTTGCCAGCATGGTATCGGCGCCGTCGCTATAGCGATACAGGCACTGAAGGCCTTGGCGGCGGCTGATTCCCTTAGCGAAGACGAGCACGTCGCCTCCGTCCAGAAGAGCCGAGTCAAACACTATCGGGTCGCTGGTCCAGTTAAGCAATGCGCGGCCCGGAGAAGGAGAAGGGGGATCTGGAGCAGCTGCGGCGGCCGAGGAAGTGGAGGAGTGGAGTAAGAGCGGCGCTTGGAGCTGCTGGAAGCTCTGCGCTGGGTCGGGAAGGCGGCAGACGTATGCGTGAAGCCCGGACGCCGGCAGCCTCCCGAGTGATCTCGCCGGGGAGGACGCCCCACCCTGGAAGGCACAGACGGCATCGCCGGTAGGCTCAGCGTCGTCCAGGATCAGGACCTCCTGGTCGGGAAGGAGGACCGCATCCGCGTCCTGCGGCGGCAGCGATTGACTGGCGCGGAGGCGGAGGGGCAGCAGGCGCCGCGCGAGGCTGTCATCGCTGAGGCGAAAGGGTGAGTATTGGGATTGCGGGGATGGCGACGACGAAAAGTCGACAGCGAACAGGAAGGGCGGGGGCGCCGGACTGTCGGCGACGAGCGGGAAGGGGGCGCCGAGGCCGAGGGGCAGCGAGAAGACCGGGCGGCCCGAGTAGGCGTTATGGCCTCCGCTTCCGGCTAACAGCAGGAGAGCTCCGACTGAGACGCCGCCGACGATGCGGCGCAGCCGGCTGCAGCGGCGGTGTCGCGGCATATTGGATTCGGCGGGAGCAGGAGCTCGATTTCGCGGGAGCAGGAGCGTGATTTGGCGGGAGCTCGAAGGCGAAAGATTGAGATTTCGCGGGAGCAGGGAGCAGAGCTTCGATTGCGGGGCTGCGACAAGACGGTCTCGATCGATCTGGGTTTAGGGTTTTCGACCCGACCCGAACACGAATTTTTTTAATTTTTTTTCGAGTCGGGCTGGCGGGCCCGCTGGGTCGATTCCACTTCCCGCGTCGGTCGGATTGGGCTCCACCACGTCATTACGATCAGGCAGGCTGGTTTTTGCGAAACGTGTTGTCTTTTTTTCCTTTTTACAATATATAAAACGTGTCACCTTCTAACTCCATATCCACACCGAGCCTCCGGAGGGAGAGGTTAGGGTTAGGATTTGCGGATCCATCCCGTATCCCCGGCCCGAACAGATACTCGGAATCGGGCCGTCCCGGAAAAAAATGTGGGGATCCCGCATCCGTGAGCCCAACTCCTTCATATGTGCGGGATTTCACCCGATTTTGCTGATCCCCTTTCGGTTGTCCCGAACCCACTTCTGCCGACTTCACCTCCCGCCTCCCGTCCCACCGTCGCTGCCGCCAATCCGTCCTCCAACTTCGTCGTCCTTCCTCACAGCGCCGGAATTCAACCGGATGGCCGCCCCCGGGAGCGCCATACCATGCGCCGTCGCAGCTCTGTCCGCCCGGGCCTCCCACGGCCACAACTCCTTTCGCTGGTGCTCCAATTCCTCCCGCCGCCGCTAGCACCATCAACAGGAAAGCGGCAATGGAGCCATCTCGTTCAAGGCAGCGCAGCCGGCATGGCACCACCGAGTGTCGGACCCGCTCCGGTTCCACACGCCAAGAGGAAGAAGACCGCCTCGACCGGCCCTGACGATGCGCGGGTGAAGCCCCCGAGGAAGAAGGGGCGGTGTCGGATTCAGGGCTCCGCAGGCCCAAGAAAGGTTCAAACTCTAGGGCATGTGCGAAGAACCCGACCTATCCAGCCTACTAGCCCGTCGCCCCATGGCCTAGCTCAATGAATAAGGGAGAAGATGAACATAGTAGTTTACCCAGGTTCGGGCCACCTTGCGGTGTAAAAACCCACTCCTGCTTTGTGATGGATTGGCCTCACGAGGGGTTGAGGATGAATTAGTACAAGGAATGAACAACCCTGCGAGGTCTGCTCTGGTGAGGGTGGAAAGGATCTGATCCTCTCTATGGTGATGGCTAACCTATATTTGTAGTGGCCTCGGTCCTCTTCTTCCCCCCAAAACGTAGGCGGGAAGGGATCTCATAGTGGCCAATTTGAAAGGGGACAAGCAGTACATCTTATCCTGACGAAAGGTGGTCTTCGCCTACAAAGCTTCTGGTCATGACGCTGCAGTGGGCTCGGCGATGACATCCGTCCTGCCGTCCTGGTGGTCTTGGTCTTGTTGCACCGGAATGGAGACCTTTGCCAGATTCCTCGGGAACCCATGGTTGTGCTTGCCTCCTTAGCACCAAAGAGGAAATTGCCTCCTCTGCGCCCGCTGGCGCCCGCCTGGCCATGGTCGTCATGGCTTGCCTCATCGCAACCTCATGAGGTCAGGTACCTTTGCATAGAAATATCCGTTCCTCGGGAGGTCGCCTGGGGAGGCTGCTCTCTTGGGAGGTCTTGGCGTCGTCCACCTCGCAAGGGTCTTGTCTTGGCGGTCTTGTAGATGGGCCGTACCAGGCCGCCGAAGGATCCACGCCGTAGGCCGCAGGCAGGCAAGTCTGGTACCCTGGTTCCCAAAACACCGACAGTCGGGCTCCTCCTTTGACTTCTGCTGACCCCAGCATCCACATTGACGGTGAAGCCGACGGCCATGCCTACGACGTGTTCGACGAAATAGCCGGGAGTTATTTTTTCTTCTTTTGCTTGGTTTGCTTCGGTCACCTATGTTTTGGCCATTTGGAACACTTGCTTGAGCTTTGGTCATTGATTTTTGTAGCCAAAATGTGCCCTACACATATACAGAGATGTTGTCCAAGAGCATCGTGAATTTGAGTGCCACCCTTGGCGATTTTGATGCATCATACGTTGAGGTCGACGCGGAGGTGCATGATGAGATTGAAGATGATGATGTCGTGCAAGGGAATGAGGAGGCCGACTATGATGCTAGGGTGGGGAGGACCGGCAACTACACGGAGACGAAGGATGTGTGCTTAGTTAAAGCATGGGAAATCATCTCTCTTGACTCCATTGTCGGCAAGGACCAGACCTATGGCAACTATTGGCAAATGATCAAAGTCAAATTTCGTTAAATGCTGCCATTCCCATCCGACCGGACCTTGAAGGGCCTCCAAGGCCGTTGGGACACCATCAACAAAGCTTGCGGCTGTTGGGCCGGATGCTTGCAGGAAGTGTGGAATGCACCACCAAGTGGCGTCATTATTGATGATTACATCAGCATTTCTTCATCTTCATGTCCCTAGTCATGTGAATAGGAAGATTATGAGCTCATACTTGTCTCAATGTTGTTTGTAGGATCACATCAGCAATGAGTACTACAAGCAAACCCGGGCCTCCAATGGCCGGTCATTCAATCTTCAACATTATTGTTGGAAATGGCTCCAAGATAGTGAGAAGTGGAGGGTGAGGGATAAGGAATCCCCTCCAAAGAGAGGCATCAAAGTGGAGGTTGATGATGATGATGATAGTGATGATGCACCAAGAGGAGGAAGAAACAAGGGCAAACCGGATGGAAACAAGAAGGAGAAAGGAAGAGTCAAGAGGACGTCTGAGGTAATCACTTTGAGGGATCAAGTTGGTGAAATGGCGAAGATGAAGTAGGTTATGCTAGCCAAGCATTTGGGTGCAAAAGTGGTTATGGCCGATAAGAAAGAGAAGCACAAAGAGGATAAGTGGGAAAAGAGGTGTGCCTTCGAGGAGCGCAAGCTCATCCTAGAGGAGAAAAAGAGGAAGGACGAGAGGACCGCCGAGGAGGACCGATTCATGATGATGAATCCTGAGGGCATGGATGCAATGGAAAGAGAGTTTTGGGAGATGAAAAGAATGGAAATCATGCTCCGGAGGAAGATGGAGCTTCAAAATCTTATGGCCGGTGGTGGTGTTGCATTTGGTGGGTTTTTTTCTTTCGGCAATGTTGGTGGTGGCTTCGGCATGGGTGGTGGTGGTGGTGGTTCCGACTTAGGCATTGGTGGTGGTGGTGGCTTCGGCATGGGTGGTGGTGCTTCGGCAAGCCATGTCAATGGTGGTGATGGTGGTGGTGCTCACTCACCGGTCCAAGTTTGGGAGGATGGTGGTGCGAGCTCTCCGGTTCAAGTTTGTGAAGATGGTGGCGCGAGCTCTTCGGCCAATGTGGATGATGGCGATGGAGGTGCTAGGGGAGGTGTTGGTGGCGATGTTCTTCACAACAATTAGAATGTTGCTTGACTGATCTATGTCATTTGAGTATCTTTTGTCTTGTTTTATTGCGCATTCATGAGCCTAAACTGGATACCTCGTATGTTGCACATGATTTTGGATGTGATGAACTAGTATGATGATCAACTAGTGATGTATATATATAATGATGAACTAGTTTTTATGCACTTGTGATGATGAACTTGACAATATTTGCCTATATTTGTATTTGCGCGACCATGAACCCTCCGGCGCGGAACAGATCCCGCAAAACATTTGCGGGACGGGTTTACGGGAACTGTTCCGCGGGAGGGCTCTGATATATCCCAAACATATCTACTTTTCCAAACACTTTTGCTCTTGTTTTGGACTCTGATTTGCATGATTTGAATGGAACTAACCCGGACTGACTTTGTTTTTAGCAGAATTGTCGTGGTGTTATTTTTGTGCAGAAATAAAAGTCCTCGGATTGAGCTAAAAATTTATGGAGATTATTTCCAGAATATATAAAAAATATTGGCTAAGAGAACTACCGTAGGGGGCCACCCAGGAGCCACACGCTTAGGGGCGTGCCCACCTCCAAGGGTGCGCCCTATGAGCCCGTGGGCCCCCCGAGCCTCCGGTTTCCCTAATTCCAACGCTATAACTACTATCTCGGGAAGAAAAAAATCAGAGAGAAAGTTTCATCATGTTTTATGATACGGAGCCTGTCATGGGAACGATTCCGACAATAGAGAGGGGTAGTGTAAGGGAGCATGATCTATCGAGATGCAAATGGGTGACACGTGGTTTTAGCGAGTTCGTGTCAGCGTTCTGGGAATAGGGGTCCCCAGACCTGCCTGCCTGCGGCCTGCTGCGTGGCTCAATTAGTGGCCCAGTACGGCCCATCTTCATCAACCAAACACTCAAGACCCTCGCGAGGGGCCAAGCCTCGCGGGGCGGACGACACAAGGCCTCCTCAGGGGCGGCCTCACCAGGCAGGCTCGCGAGGAGGCGGAGAGATCAAGGCAAGGGGTACCTCGCGAGGTGCTCATGACGTAAGCCATGACGATCAAGACCAAGCGGGCGCCAGGCGGGCGCCAGCTTGTGCGGTGTCCTCATTTCCTCTTTGGTGCAAAGGGGGCAAGCGCAGGCGCGGAGTACCGAGGCATCAGGCAAAGGTTTCCATATCGGTGCAACAAGACCAAGACCAGCAGATTAGCAGGACGGAGGTAACCGTGGAGCGCAAGACGGCGTCATCACTAGAACCTTTGGCAGTCGAAGACCACCTTTAGTCAGGATAGCTTGTACTAGTTGTCCCCTTTCAAAATGGCCGTTGTTGGATCCCTTCCCGCTCAATATTTGGGAAGAGGACCAGGGCCTCTATAAATAGAGATAGCCACCATAGTAGGAGGGGATGGAATCCTTTCTAAGCAGAACACCCACCACCACAAGAACACCTCTCCTCCCGAGGCTGTTCTTCCTTTGTACTATTCATCATCAGCCCAAGAGGCAATCCACCACACCACACACTGGATTAGGGTATTACACCACAACGGTGGCCCGAACCAGTATAAACCTCGTGTCTCTTGTGTTGTTCATCGATCTAGCTTAGGGGATCGCGGCGAGGCTGAGGGCGTGTTTCGGTAGGGAGAAGATCTTCATGCGCACCCCAGTGTTCGAACCTTAAGGGTTTTGCCGAAACCTGATATCCGACAGTTCGGGCCTCTCGCGGTGGAGATAACAGCCCCACGTCTCGTGCTCCAGAGAGGCTTTATTTTATCTGTCATGAACATGGAGTTACATGGTGTATTAGAGAGGGGGGGGGGAGAGAACGGACCTCCATGCATGAGCTAAGTCCTGAGACTAGTGGTGAGGGAGAGAGATGAGAGCGAGAAGAAATGAGGGCATGCCCTCAAGTCTAGTGGTGGGAGGTGGCTTATATAGAGTGCACCACCCCCTCACCTCCTATGTTACAAAGTGTGGTCATTGATGCCATAATGTCAGCCTACTAATAAGACGATGCCTCTAGTGCCTTGTCGACTGTTTGTCTTCGCATATCCGAGTGAGTCATACAACCAAGTGGTCCACTATCATCTGAGTGGATGGTGCGTCGATATGTCCGAGTGGATAGTATGTCTGTATGAGATTTATTTGGACCCACCTGATGTGTGGACCCCATGCTTTATGATATTTCGACCATTCGTGGGCCTGCCTATTATGTGTGTACCCAACATTAGCCCCCGAATCAGTTGCGATTTTGCAGAACGAGTTTGTGAAAGGCACAATTTGGCCTGAGTAATTATGGAAATACTTGGTACCTGTCATCATGCTTTAAGACAACCAAGGTTTGAACAAAATCTCGGTGGATTTTGGCACTGCGCTTCCCGACTGATCTGGTGTAAGTGCCCGTGAGGAGCAACTTGGTGGCATTCGTTCATCTCTCAGAAGAGGTTAGCTCGTGCTCGAAGTATGGGTGTGTCATTAAATCTGGGCAACAAGATTGACGCATGGACTGCTCTCTTGGAGAGATGCCATTCTTATCCCAGAGGAACGTCAATACCAGTCGGCTCTAGATTCAAACTTATGAGTTTCACGCTTTGAGTCCTAGAACAAGGCTCAAAAACGGCTCCGCGGAGGAGCATTAAACTCACCTTATAGTAATTTTTTTTGAGTGATATTGAGCTGGTCCTGTACCGAGTAACTGATTACTCAGAATTTTTTTGTTCTATGGGTGCGCAAGATTCCCACTGATTGCTGGTAGTCGGTTGGAGTCTTTAGGGTTTGTTGTACTCGAATGTTGGTGCTGGACTTGATTGAGCAAAATATTTCTTTTTGGCCTCTCTTCTAGTGGGGGCATGCTGAGTGCACCCACTGGGTGTAGTCCCCAAGCCTCTGTCGGACTATATGAGTCTGGCAGAGGGTTTAAGTTTTGTGTTAACCTCCATGCAATCGGCACGGTAAATATCTTTTAGCCTGAAATTGAGTCAATCAGATGGATCTTCATGCACTTAGCACGACAAATAAGCTCAGCAAGGAGCTGAATCAGTCGGACTAATCTTTGTGCACTCGGCACGGTAAATAAATTCGGCATGGAACTGGGTCAAGCAGGCGAATCTTCGTGCCCTCGGCATGATGAATGAATTCGGCCTCGAAACTACCGACTGTAGAAAAAAGCTGGACACTCCAGGGAGTAATCGTTCTGGTAGTACTTCTTACATTGACTGTTAGCTTTTTCTCTTGCCAACCAGACGGTCGGGTAGGGACCGGGTTGGAGATGAAGAGTGAGCGTTAGGTATTGAGTGTATTTTATGAAAAAGTAGAAAGCCGAGTGAGGAACATGCCGACTGACGGCGTTCCCATAGGTTTAGCCCCCGAATCAGTTGAGGTTTAGTAGAACGAGTTTACTACAACTCAAGTAGAACAAGTACTTAAGGCACATGATGATTTTCTCAATGAGATGAATAGTAAGAACAATGATAATGTTGTTATGGTTATGACTAGAGGTGGTAAGATGACTCAGGAACCTTTGTATCCTCAGGGCCATCCTAAGAGAGTTGAGCAAGATTCTTAGAAAATTAATACTGATGCACCTAGTCCTAGTAATAAAAAAGATAAATAAAACTGATAGGACTTTACATGCTTCTAGTGAACCTGTTGTAGACACACATAAGAATCCCAATGATATTTCTATTTCTGATGTTGAGACACAATTGTTGGGAAAAGTAGCATGCAATTTCAAGAAAAATCCTATGCTCACGCAAGATCTATCTAGGAGATGCATAGCAACAAAGAGTGTGTCCACGTACCCTCGTAGACCGAAAAGGGAAGCATTTGACAACGCAGTTGATGTAGTCGAACTTCTTCTCGTTCCAACTGATCAAGCACTGGAACATATGGCACCTCCGAGTTCTACACACGTTCAGCTTGATGACATCCCTCGAACTCTTGATCCAACAAAGTGTCAAGGGAGAGTTTCGTCAGCACGAGGGCGTGGTGACGGTGATGGTGAAGTGATCTGCGTAGGGCTTCGCCTAAGCACTACGTGAATATGACCAGAGGCGTAAACTATGGAGGGGGGCGCCGCACACGGCTAACAGATGTTGTTGTGTGTTCTAGAAGTGCCCCCCCATATATATAGGTTGGAGGGGAGGGGAGGCAGCTAAGGGGGTGCCCCAAGTAGTAGGAATCCTACTTGGGCACCTCCCAATTCGGCCTCCCCCCTTTCCATAACTTCCGGAGGGGGAAGGAAGGAGGAGGGAGGAGGGAAGGAAGGGGAAGGCCGAATCCCTACCCTTCATTCTCTCTTCCCCTTCTTTCCTTCTGCTCCTATTCGGCCTATATGGGGATGCACCAGCCCCTTAGGGGCTGGTCTGTCCCCCTCTTGGCCCATTAGGCCCATATAGTTGCCGGGGGGTGCCCGGAACCCCTTCCGGTGACCCGATATGTACCCGGTACCCCCAGAACTCTTCCGGTGTCTGAATATCATTGCCCTATATATGAATCTTTATCTCTCGACCATTTTTTGAGATTCCTCGTCATGTCTGTGATCTCATCCCGGACTCCGAACAACATTCGGTCACCAAATCACATAACTCATAAAACAAAATCGTCTTCGAAGGTTAAGCGTGCGGACCCTATGGGTTCGAGAACTATGTAGACATGACCATGACACCTCTTCGGTCAATAACCAACATCGGAACCTGGATGCTCATATTGGTTCCCACATATTCTACGAAGATCTTTATCGGTCGTACCATAGTGACAACATACATTATTCCCTTTGTCATCGGTATGTTACTTGCCCGAGATTCGATCGTTGGTATCTTCATACCTAGTTCAATCTCGTTACCGACAAGTCTCCTTACTCGTTCTGTAATACATCATCCCGCAACTAACTCATTAGTCACATTGCTTGCCAGGCTTATTATGATGTGCATTATCGAGAGGGCCCAGAGATACCTCTCTGATACTCGGAGTAACAAATCCTAACCTCGATCTATGCCAACCCAAAAAACACCTTCGGAGATACCTGTAGAGCATCTTTATAATAACCCAGGTATGTTGTGACGTTTGATAGCACACAAGGTATTCCTCCGGTATCCAGGAGTTGCATAATCTCATAGTCAAAGGAATATGTATATGACATGAAGAAAGCAATAGCAATAAAACTGAATGATCAATATGCTAAGCTAAGGGATGGGTTTTGTCCATCACATCATTCTCCTAATGATGTGACCCCATTCATCAAATGATAACACATGTCTTTCGTTAGGAAACTTAACCATCTTTGATTAACGAGCTGGTCTAGTAGAGGCTTACTAGGGACACGGTGTTTTGTCTATGTATCGACACATGTATCAAGTTTCTGGTTAATACAATTCTAGCATGAATAATAAACATTTATCATGATATAAGGAAACATAAAATAACAACTTTATTATTGCCTCTAGGGCATATTTCCTTCAACAGTCTGGTGATGAACATATAATATTATCCACATACAATATTAGAAATGCTACAGAGCTCCCACTCACTTTCTTGTAAATACAGGCTTCTCCAAAAGTCTTATTAAAACCATATGCTTTGATCACCTCATCAAAGCGTATATTCCAACTCCGAGATGCTTGCACCAGTCCATAAATGGATCGCTGGAGCTTGCACACTTTGTTAGCACCTTTAGGATCGACAAAACCTTCTCGTTGCATCATATACAACTCTTCTTTAAGAAATCCATTAAGGAATGCAGTTTTGACGTCCATTTGCCAGATTTCATAATCATAAGATGCGGCAATTGCGAACATGATTCGGACAGACTTAAGCATCGCTACGGGTGAGAAAGTCTCATCGTAGTCAACTCCTTGAACTTGTCAAAAACCTTTCGTGACAAGTCGAGCTTTGTAGGCAGTAATATTACCAGCAACACCTGTCTTCTTCTTGAAGATCCATTTATTCTCTATGGCTTGCCAATCATCAGGCAAGTCAACCAAAGTCCACACTTTGTTCTCGTACATGGATCCTATCTCAGATTTCATGGCCTCTAGCCATTTATCGGAATCTGGGCTCATCATTGCTTCCTCATAGTTCATAGGTTCGTCATGGTCTGGTAACATGACTTCCAGAACATGATTACCGTACCACTCTGGTGCAGAACATGCTCTGGTTGACCTACGAGGTTCGGTGGTAACTTGATCTGAAGTTTCATGATCATTATCATTAGCTTCCTCTCTAGTTGGTGTAGGCATCACGGGAACGGTTTTCTGTGATGAACTACTCTCCAATTCGAGAGAAGGTACAATTACCTCATCAAGTTCTACTTTCCTCCCACTCACTTCTTTCGAGAGAAACTCCTTCTCTAGAAAGGATCCATTTTTAGCAATAAAGATCTTGCCTTCGGATCTGTGGTAGAAGGTGTACCCAATAGTTTCTTTTGGGTATCCTATGAAGACGCACTTCTCCGATTTAGGTTCAATCTTATCAGGCTTAGGCTTTTTCACATAAGCATCACAACCCCAAACTTTAAGAAACGAGAGCTTTGGTTTCTTGCCAAACCATAGTTCATATGGTGTCATCTCAACGGGCTTAGAAGGTGCCCTATTTAGCAGGAATGCAACTGTCTCTAATGCATAACCCCAAAACGATAGTGATAAATCGGTAAGAGACATCATAGAACGCACCATATCCAATAAAGTATGGTTATAACATTCGGATACATCATCATGTTGTGGTGTTCCAGGTGGCGTGAGTTTGTGAAACAATTCCACATTATTTTAAATGAAGGCCAAACTCGTCACTCAAATATTCGCCTCCACGATCAGATCGTAGAAACTTTATTTTCTTATTACGATGATTCTCCACTTCACTCTGAAATTCTTTGAACTTTTCAAATGTTCCAGATTTGTGTTTTATTAAGTAGATATACCCATATCTGCTCAACTCATCTGTGAAGGTCAGAAAATAATGATACCCGCCACGTGCCTCAACACTCATTGGACCGCATACATCGGTATGTATTATTGCCAATAAGTCATTGGCTCGCTCCATTGTTCTAGAGAACGGAGTTTTAGTCATCTTGCCCATGAGGCATGATTCGCAAGTATCAAATGATTCATAATCAGGTGATTCCAAAAGCCCATCTGCATGGAGTTTATTCATGCTATTTACACCAATATGACCTAAATGGCAGCGCCACAACTATGTTGCACTATCATTATTAACTTTGCATATTTTGGCATCAATATTATGAATATGTGTATCACTATGATCGAGATTCAATAAACCATTTATATTGAGTGTATGACCATAGAAGGTTTTATTCGTGTAAAAAGAACAACAATTATTCTTGGACTTAAATGGATAATCATACTGCAATAAACATGATCCAATCATATTCATGCTCAACGCAAACACTAAATAACATTTATTTTAGGTTCAACACTAATCCTGAAGGTAAAGGGAGTCTGCGATGGTGATCTTATCAACCTTGGAATCACTTCCAACACACATCGTCACCTTGCCCTTAACTAGTATTTGTTCATTTTGCAACTCCTGTTTCGAGTTACAAATCTTAGCAACTGAACCGGTATCAAATACCCAGGGGCTACTATGAACACTAGTAAAGTACACATCAATAACATGTATATCAAATATACCTTTGTTCACTTTTGCCATCCTTCTTATCCACCATGTTTTTGGGGCAGTTCCGCTTCCAGTGACCATTTCCTTTGCAGTAGAAGCAATTAGTTTCAGGTTTGGGTCTAGCTTTGGGCTTCTTCACAGGAGTGGCAACTTGCTTGCCATTCTTTTTGAAGTTCCCTTTATTTCCCTCGCCCTTTTTCTTGAAACTAGTGGTCTTGTTAACCATCAACACTTGATGCTCTTTCTTGATTTCTACCTTCACTGATTTCAGCATCGCAAAGAGCTCAGGAATCATTTTCGTCATCCCTTGCATATTATAGTTCATCACGAAGTTCTAATAGCTTGGTCATAGTGACTAGAGAACTCTGTCAATCACTATCTTATCTGGAAGATTAACTCCCACTTGATTCAAGCGATTGTAGTACCCAGACATTCTGAGGACATGCTCACTGATTGAGCTATTCTCCTCCATCTTGTAGGCAAAGTACTTGTCAGAGGTCTCATACCTCTTAACACGGGCATGAGTCTGAAATATCATTTTCAGCTTCTTGGAACATCTCATATGCTCCATGGCGTTAGAAACATTTTTGAAGTCCCGGTTCTAAGCCGCCAAGCATGGTGCACTAAACTATCAAGTAGTCATCATACCGAGCTTGCAAAACATTCATAACGTCTGCATCTGCTCCTACAACAGGTTCGTCACCTAGTGGTGCATCAAGGACATAATTCTTCTGTGCAGCAATGAGGATAATCCTCAGATCATGGACCCAATCTGCATCATTGCTACTATCATCTTTCAACTTAGTTTTCTCTAGGAACATATCAAAGATAAAACACGGGAGCTATACGCGAGCTACTGATCTACAACATAGATATGCAAAACTATCAAGACTAAGTTCATGATAAATTAAGTTCAATTAATCAAATTACTTAAGAACTCCCACTTAGATAGACATCCCTCGAGTCATCTAAATGATCATGTGATCCAAATCAACTAAACCATGTCCGATCATCACATAAGATGGAGTAGTCTTCATTGGTGAACATCTCTATGTTGATCGTATCTACTATATAATTCACGTTCGACCTTTCGGTCTCCAGTGTTCTGAGGCCATGTCTGCACATGCTAGGCTCGTCAAGTTTAACCCAAGTATTCCGCATGTGCAAAACTGTCTTGCACCCGTTGTATGTGAACATAGAGCCTATCACACCCGACCATCATGTGGTGTCTCAGCACGATGAACTATCGCAACGGTGCATACTCAGGGAGAACACTTATACCTTGAAATTTTAGTAAGGGATCATCTTATAATGCTACCGCCGTACTAAGCAAAATAAGATGCATAAAAGATAAAATCATATTCAATCAAAATATGTGACATGATATGGCCATCATCATCTTGTGCCTTTGATCTCCATCTCCAAAGCACTGTCATGATCTCCATCGTCACCGGCTTGACACCTTGATCCATCATAGCGTCGTGGTCGTCTCGCCAACTATTGCTTCTACAACTATCGCTAACGCATAGTGATAAAGTAAAGCAATTACATTGTGTTTGCATTTCATACAATAAAGAGACAACCATAAGGCCCCTGCTGGTTGCTAATGACTTAAACAAAACATGATCATCTCATACAATAACATATATCACATCATGTCTTGACCATATCACATCACAACATGCCCTGTGAAAACAAGTTAGACATCCTCTACTTTGTTGTTGCAAGTTTACGTGGCTGCTATGGGCTTCTAGCAAGAACCGTTCTTACCTACGCAGAAAAACCACAAACGGTGATTTATCAAGTTTTCTGTTTTAACCTTCAACAAGGACCGGTCGCAATCAAATTTGATTCAACTAAAGTAGGAGAAACATACACCCGCCAGCCACCTTTATGCAAAACTAGTTGCATGTCTGTCGGTGGAACCGGTCTCATGAACATGGTCATGTAAGGTTGGTTTGGGCCGCTTCATCCAACAATACCGCCAAATTAAATTAAGACATTGGTGGTAAGCAGTATGACGATCACCGCCCACAACTCTTTGTGTTCTACTCGTGCATATCATCTACGCATAGACCTGGCTCGGATGCCACTATTGGGAAATGTAGCATGCAATTTCAAGAAAATCCTACGCTCACGCAAGATCTATCTAGGAGATGCATAGCAACGAGAGGGGGAGAGTGTGTCCACGTACCCTCGTAGACCGAAAATGGAAGCGTTTGACAACGTGGTTGATGTAGTCGAACATCTTCTCGTCCCGGTCGGTCAAGCACCAAAACGTACGACACCTCCAAGTTCTGCACATGTTCAAATCGATGACATCCCTCGAACTCTTGATCTAGAAAAGTCTCAAGGGAGAGTTTCGTCAGCACGCCGGCGTGGTGACGGTGATGGTGAACTGATTCGCGCAGGGCTTCGTCTAAGCATACATGAATATGACCGGAGGCGTAAACTGTGGAGGGGGCACCACACATGGCTAACAGATGTTGTGTGTTCTAGCGGTGCCCCCACACATATATATAGGTCGGACGGGAGGAGAGGCAGCCAAGGGGGTGCCCCAAGTAGGAGGAATCCTACTTGGGCGCCTCCCAATTCGGCCTCCCCCATTCCATAACTTCCGGAGGGGGAAGGAAGGAGGAGGGAGGGGGAAGGAAGTGGGAGGCCGAATCCCTTCTCTCTTCCCCTTATTTCCTTCTTATCCTATTTGGCCTATATGGGGGCGCACCAGCCCCTTAGGGGCTGGTCTGTCCCCCTCTTGGCCCGTTAGGCCCGTATAGTTGTCGGGGGGTGCCTCTTCCGGTGACCCGGTATGTACCTGGTACCCCCCAGAACACTTCCGCTGTCCGAATATCACTGTCCTATATATGAATATTTACCTCTCGACCAATTAGAGACTCCTCATCATGTACGTGATCTCATCCGGGACTCCTAACAACATTCAGTCACCAAATCACATAACTCATAAAATGCAAAATCATCATTGAACGTTAAGCGCGCGGACCCTGCGGGTTCAAGAACTATGTAGACATGACCGAGACACCTCTTTGGTCAATAACCAACAACAGAACCTGGATGCTCATATTGGTTCCCACATATTCTACGAAGATCTTTATCGGTCGTACCGTAATGACAACATACGTTATTCCCTTTGTCATCGGTATGTTACTTGCCCGAGATTCGATCATCGATATCTTCATACCTAGTTCAATCTCGTTACCGGCAAGTCTCTTTACTCGTTCTGTAATACATCATCCCGCAACTAACTCATTAGTCACATTGCTTGCAAGGCTTATTATGATGTGCATTACCGAGAGGGCCCAGAGATACCTCTCCAATACCCGGAGTGACAAATCCTTATCTCTATCTATGCCAACCCAACAAACACCTTCGAAGATACCTGTAGAGCATCTTTATAATCACCCAGTTACGTTGTGACGTTTGATAGCACACAAGGTATTCCTTCGGTATCCGGGAGTTGCATAATTTCATAGTCAAAGGTATATGTATATGACATGAAGAAAGCAATAGCAAATAAAACTGAATGATCAATATGCTAAGCTAACGGATGGGTTTTGTCCATCACATCATTCTCCTAATGATGTGATCCCGTTCATCAAATGACAACACATGTCTATGGTTAGGAAACTTAACCATCTTTGATTAACGAGCTAGTCTAGTAGAGGCTTACTAGGGACATGGTGTTTTGTCATGTATCCACGCATGTATCAAGTTTTCGGTTAATACAATTCTAGCATGAATAACAAACATTTATCATGATATAAGGAAATATAGAATAACAACTTTATTATTGCCTGTAGGGCATATTTCCTTCAACAATCTGGTGGTGAACATGAACCTATTGCTAATGTTAATGATGATGTTCATGTTGATGTTCAACCTAGTAATGATAATTATGTAGAGGTAGAACCTGCTGTTGATCTTAATAATCCACAATCAAAGAATCAACATTATGAGAAGAGAGACTCCGTTGCTAGGAAACATGGTACAAAAAGAGAACCATGGGTTCATAACCCATGCTCTTTCCTCCTAAACCATCCAAGAAAAAGGAAGATGAGGATTTTGACCGCTTTGCTGAAATGCTTAGACCTGTCTTTTTACGTATGTGTTTGACTGATATTCTGAAAATGTCTCCTTATGCTAAGTATATGAAAGATATTATTACTAATAAAAGAAAGATTTCGGAGGCTGAAATTTCCACCATGCTTGCTAATTATACTTTTAAGGGTGGAATACCAAAGAAACTTGGAGATCTAGGAGTACCAACTATACCATGCTCCATTAAAAGAAACTATGTTAAAACTGCTTTATGTGGTTTGGGAGCCCGTGTTAGTGTTATGCCTTTCTCTTTATATCATAGACTTGAATTGTATAAGTTGACACCTACTGAAATTTCTTTGCAAATGGCTGATAAATCAACTACTACACCCATCGGTATTTGTGAGGATATGCCTGTTGTGGTTGCAAATGTTACTATCTCAATGGACTTTGCTATTCTTGATATTCCCGAGGACGACGGTATGTCGATCATCCTTGGTAGACCTTTTTTTAATACTACAGGGGCTGTTATTGATTGCAACAAAGGCAATGTCACTTTTGATGTTAATTTTGGTAATGAGCATACGGTACACTTTCCGAAGAAACAATCTCAAGTTCATAGTATCAATTCTATTGGAGAAATTTCAACTATTACTATTGGAGGTTTTGAATTCCCTCTTCCTACTGTCAAAAAGAAATATGATATTTTTATTGTTGGGGACTTGCATATCCTCGTTGAGGTAACCTAGTGTTATTCGAAAATTCTCTAGTTTCATGTTATTCGAAAGAACTTTGTTAATAAGATGTGATCAAGCTTGTTAATGGATTCCTTTTGATGGGCATGAGATGGATGAATTTAGAAAGCACAATTTTCTGTATCCACTTTTTACTTTCTGTTATTTAGAATAAATAAAGCAAAAATAGTACTATCTGTTTGTTTTCTGAATTATCCGTGCAATAAAAAATGTCCCGAAAATAAAAGTTCTCCAAATGCCCTAAAAATTTAGTATGATTTTTTATAGAATATTTTAGAATTTCTGGCACTGAACTTCCACCAGGGGGCTGCACGAGTGGGCCACAAGGGTGGAGGGCGCGCCCTACCCCCTGGGCGAGCCCCCCTCCCTTGTGGGTCCCATGTAGCCCCTCTCACTTATTCCAGCACCCATCCACTTTGTCTTCCTCCAGAAAAAATTATCCCTTTGCTCAAACCCGTGCTCTATCTCATCTTGCTTCCATTTTTGATCTGCTTGTGCAAAGCTCCATTTGCAAAACTGTTTTGGGGGATTGTTCTTCGGTATGTGACTCCTCCAATGGACCAATTAGTTTTTGTTCTAGTGCTTTATTTATTGCAAATTTCTGTTGCTGTGGTGACCTTGTTCTTGAGCTTGCATGTAAAATTTATATAGTCCAAAGTAGTTTTGATGCATGATATAGCCTCTCGACACTTGTAGGAGTATTTGCTATCAATCTTGTTGAGTTTGGTTCACTTTTATTTTGAGTTACTAAAAATTTCAGAAATTTTCAGAGGAAGAAAATGATGAGGAGATTGTTAAGAGGCTCTTCAAGTTGAGGTTCGAAGGGAAATGAAAATGAAGGGATGAAGAAGCCCAAGTACAACCTTCCTCGCACCATAGAGGTTCGACCGTGTGAATGGCCATGTGATGCATTCTTTGGAGGCGGACGGAATTTATGGGGATTTCTACTATTTGGCCGGGAATGCAGGTGATACATCTCCAATGTATATATAATTTTTTATTGTTCCATGTTGTTATATTATCAATCTTGGATGTTTTATAATCATTTTATAGTCATTTTATATCATTTTTTGGTACTAACCTATTGACATAGTGCCAAGTGCCAGTTGTTGTTTTCTGCATGTTTTTTACATCGCAGGAAATCAATACCAAATGGAGTCCAAACGCAACGAAACTTTTTGTGAATTTTTTTGGACCAGAAGACATCCAGTGGGCCGGAGAAGCGCCTGGGGGGTGCTCCGAGGGGAGCACAACCCACCAGGGCGCGCCTGGAGGCCCAGGCGTGCCCTAGTGGGTTGTGCCCACCTCAGGCGCCTCCCGAACTGACTCTTTACTCTATAAATACCCAAATATTCCAGAAGCCCTAGGGGAGTCGACGAAAATCAATTCCAACCGCTGCAAGTTCCAGAAACACCAGATCCAATCTAGACACCATCACAGAGGGGTGCATCATGTCCATTGGTGCCTCTCCGATGATGCGTGAGTAGTTCTTTGTAGACCTATGGGTCCATAGTTAGTAGCTAGATGGCTTCCTCTCTCTCTCGTTTAATTCTCAATACAATGGTCTCTTGGAGATCCATATGATGTAACTCTTTTTGCGGTGTGTTTGTTGGGATTGGATGAACTTTGAGTTTATGATCAGATCTATCTTTTTATCCATGAAAGTTCGTGAGTCTTTTTTGATCTCGTATATGCATGATTGCTTATAGCCTCGTATTTCTTATTTGATATTTGGATTTTGTTTGGCCAACTTGATCTATTTATCTTGCAATGAGAAGAGGTGCTTTGTGATGGGTTCAATCTTACGGTGCTTGATCCCAGTGACAGAAAGGGAACCGACACGTATGTATCATTGCTATTAAGGATAACACGATGGGGCCTATTTCTAAATAAATAGATCCTGTCTACATCATGTCATTGTTCTTATTGCATTACTCCGTTTCTCTATGAACTTAATACACTAGATGCATGCTGGATAGCGGTCAATGTGTGGAGTAATAGTAGTAGATGCAGGAAGGAGTCGGTCTACTAATCTTGGACGTGATGCCTATATAATGATCATTGCCTAGATATCGTCATGATTATTTGAAGTTCTATCAATTGCCCAACAGTAATTTTTTCACCCGCCGTTTGCTATTTTTCTTGAGAAAAGCCACTAGTGAAACATACAGCCCCAGGGTCTCTTCTTTAATATATTTGCCTTTGCGATCTATTTTCCTTTGCTTTTATTCTCAGATCTATCAAACCAAAAATACAAAAATACCTTGTTGCACTTTATTTTATTTGGCATTCGATCTATCAATATTTACAACTCTCTCACGTCCGTTTGCCAATTTTTGGCGCCGTTACCTGAAAGGGACTGACAACCCCTTTAATACGCCGGGTTGCGAGTATTTGTTATTTGTGTGTAGGTGTTGTTTACGTAGTGTTGATTGCTTCTCCTGCTGGTTCGATAACCTTGATCTCATCACTGAGGGAAATACCTACCCTCGATGTGCTGCATCATCCCTTCCTCTTTGGGGAAATATTAACGTAGTTCTACCAGACATCAAAAGGAATTTCTGGTGCCATTGCCGGGGAGACATCATCAACATCTACCAGGTTCCTAATCACAAATCTCATCTCCTTGCAATTTACATTATTTTCCATTTGCCTGTCGTTTTCCTCTCCCCCACTTCACAAAAAATTGCCGTTTTATTCGCCCTCTTTTTCGTTTGCCGTTTTCTTGTCGGATCTGTTTTTGAGTGCAATCTTGTTGCGTAGTCACAATGACTCAAGAGAACACCAAGTTGTGTGATTTCTCAAATACCAACAACAATGATTTTATTGGCACTCCGACTGCTCCTCCCGCCACTAGTGCGGAGTCTTGTGATACTAACACTGCTTTGTCGAATCTTGTTATGAAAGGTCAATTTTCCGGTACTCCTAATGAGGATGCCGCGTCCCATCTTAATACCTTCGTGGAATTATGCGATATGCAAAAGAAAAAAAGATGTGGACAATAATGTTTTGAAGATGAAATTATTTCCATTTTCTTTGCGAGATCACGCAATTTGGTTTTCTTCTTTGCCTCGTAATAGTATCGATTCTTGGAATAAGTGTAAAGATGCTTTTATCACTAAGTATTTTCCACCCGCAAAAAATATTTCCCTTAGAACCCATATCATGAACTTCAAGCAACTTGAACATGAGCATGTTGCACAATCTTGGGAAAGGATGAAAATGGTGCTAAGGAATTGCCCAACCCATGGGTTAAATCTTTGGATGATCATACAAAAAAATTATGCGGGGTTGAATTTTGTTTCTCGTAATCTTTTAGATTCCGCCGCGGGGAGTACTTTTATGGAAATTACTTTGGGTGAAGCCACCAAATTGCTTGATAATATCATGGCAAATTATTCAAAATGGCCTACCGAAAGAGCTCCTACTAGTAGAAAAGTTAATTAGGTTGAAGAAATTTCTTCTTTGAGTGAAAAAGTTGATGCCCTTCTGAAATTGGTTGCTAGTAAAAGTGCTCCTATTGATTTCAATGATATGCCTTTGTCTACTTTAATTGAGCAAAATAGTGATGCCGTATATGTGAATTTTATCTCGCGAACAATTTCAATAATAATGCATATAGAGGTAATTTTAATCCTAGTCTTTTTCCTAGTAATTCCTCTAATAATTGTGGTAATTCCTATGGAAATCCTTCTTATAATAATAATAGGAACACCTTTGATCTTGGGAATAATATTAAAGAATTTATCAACACTCAAAAAGTTTTCAATGCTACAATGGAAGAAAAGTTGAATAAGGTTGATGATTTATCTAGAAGTGTTGATAGGATTTCTCATGACGTAGAAAATCTCAAGATGAAATTTTTTGTGCCTAAGGTAGAGGAATCAATTAAAGCTCTTTATTTTTCTATGGATTAAAGTAAGAAAAGAATCGCTATGCTTAGAGCTAGAAGAGTATCTTTAGAAAAAGCGTTTTCTAGTGATTGCTTTCATAAAAATGATGAATATCTTAAAATGATTGGAGTTTCTCCTATTGATTCCTTGTTTAGTAAAATTAAAATTTATGATAAAGGGACTGGAGAATAGTAAACTTTAGCTAGAAGGCGTCCCGATAATTCGGAGGGTGAAAATCTTGTTGAGAAAATTGATAAAAGTGGGTTTGAAGAGGTCAAAACTTTAGCATGTGATGTGCCCACTATTTTGGATTACAAAGACTTTAATTATGATAGTTGCTCTTTGATTGATTGTATTTCTTTGTTGCAATCCATGATAAATTCACCCCATGCTTATGAACAAAATAAAGCTTTTATTAAACATATTGTTGATGCTATGATGAAAGCTTTAGAAGAAAAGTTGGAATCAGAACTTTCAATTCCTTGAAAATTACATGATGAGTGGGAACCCATGATGAGTGTTTTGCTTTATGTGACTTGGGTGCTAGTGTTTCTACAATTCCGAAATCTTTATGTGATGTGCTTCGTCTTACCGACATCGAAGAATGTTCTTTAAATTTGCACTTGGCGGATTCTACTATTAAAAAGCCTATGGGAAGAATTAATGATGTTCTTATTCTTGCAAATAGGAATTATATGCCCATAGATTTTATTGTTCTTGATATTGATTGCAATCCGTCTTGTCCAGTTATTCTTGGTAGACCGTTTTTTGCGCACTATCGGTGCCATGATTGATATGAAAGAAGGCAATATTAAATTTCAACAGAGAATATTTTTGTCTTGGTGTTTTCAGCAGAATTGCTTTGGTGTTATTCTTGTGCAGAAATATAAGTTCTTGGAATGACCTGAAAATCAACGGAGAATATTCTTGGAATAAATAAAAAATATTGGTGAAAGAATCAACAGAGGGAGACCCACCTGCTGTCCACAAGGGTGGAGTGCGCCCCCTGCCTTGTGGGTCCCCTGGACCTCCACCGGCCTCAAATCCAACTCCATATATTCACGTTCGGGGAGAAAAAAAATCAGAGAGAAGGATTCATCATGCTTTACGATACAGAGCCGCCGCCACCTCCTGTTCTTCATTGGGAGTGTAGATCTGGAGTCCGTTCGTGGCTCCGGAGAGGGGAAATCGAGGCCATCGTCATTATCAACCATCCTCCATCACCAATTTCATGATGCTCACCACCGTGCGTGAGTATTTCCATCGTAGGATTGCTGGACGGTGATGGGTCGGACGAGATTTATCATGTAATCGAGTTAGTTTTGTTAGGGTTTGATCCCTAGTATCCACTATGCTCTAAGATTGATGTTGCTATGACTTTGCTATGCTTAATGCTTGTCACTAGGGCCTGAGTGCCATGATTTCAGATCTAAACCTATTATGTTTTCATGAATATATTTGTGTTCTTGATCCTATATTGCAAGTTGTAGACACCTATTACGAGTTATGATCCACATACCCGAACGTGACAATAATTGGGATTCTTTTCGGTGATTACTGTAGTTTGAGGAGTTAATGTTTTCACTAAGTGATAATGCTTTGGTTTGGTCCTCTATTAAACGAACCTTTATATCCCTTAGTTTCCATTAGGACCCCGCTGCCACGGGAGGGTAGGACGAATGATGTCATGCAAGTTCTTTTCCATAAGCACGTATGACTATATCGGAATACATGCCTACATTATATTGATGAATTTGAGCTAGTTATGTGTCACCCAAGGTTATAACTGTTGCATGATGAATGCCATCAGACATAATTATCCATCATTGATCTATTGCCTACGAGCTTTTCACATATTGATCTTTGCTACGTTACTTTGTCATTGCCACTTTTACAATTGCTACAAAACTGCTACTGTTACTTTTGCCACCGTTACCGTTCCTTCCCTACTACTTTGCTACTGAATACTTTGCTGCAGATATTAAGTCTTTCATGTGTGGTTGAATTGACAACTCTGCTGCTAATACTTGAGAATATTCCTTGGCTCCCCTTGTGTCGAATCAATAAATTTCGGTTGAATACTCTACCCTTGAAATGCGATCCCCTATACTTGTGGGTTATCAGGGGCCCAATTAGATGTCATGTCTACTAGACGCCCAATTAAATGGCTTCATGCATCTGTGTGTTCGCACATCAAGCGTCGGGAAAATTACATGTGATATGAAGCTTTCCATGCTCCCATGATACGGGCTTCCGAGAGCCCTTGGATCTGAGATCAAATGGTTGCATGGCATGATTCTAGACCTATGGGTGAATATCCTATCCTGGAGGGTTATTCTACAAATTTTCAACAACTTAGCATGCGACCGTTCAATCTCAGATTCAAGGGCTGTCAGTAGCCTATATCATGGTCGCACCTACCACGACCGTCGCCTTGCTTGCGCGATCGCGCCCTTGGAGATTGTAGACAACTATAAATGAGAATATTTTTGCCTACTTTGCATGCATGAAACTACTTCCTCCGTCCAGGTGTGTTAGGCTATCTGATGTTGGCATGTCATACATAGTCATCACTTAGTCACTCATACAACAAGGTTAGCTATAAGGTTGGCCATAAGAGTATTTTTTTACTTTTCTCTATCTCTTTCTTCATAGTATTTACTGCATTTGTAAAGGAGTAAGGAGTACAACACTTGGCACCTGTATACTAACGTGGAGGTGGCCAGGAATCAGGAGACTCACGCCGGTTGTAGTGTCGCATTAATAGTAATAATGGCAAGTCAAATCACAGGGCCTCACCTGTCTAGCAGTAACGAGCTGTCAAATCAAACAACCCTACATTTGCAGCAGCCTACTCCCTCATCTTCTCGCCTCTCTATCGATCCGACTAGGCGGAACTACCCCGCCCTCGACTTTTAAATATAGTTTTGTATCCATGGATTGCGCCATGGAGCAAAGCCTCAAGAAAACGATGGTACACGTGTATACAACATGCCCATCATGTTAAGACCATAATTGAGAACCGACCATAGGCACACTCCCTGGCCCTACAAGTCGGCTGAGTTAATAGAAGAGAGAGACGAGTGATAGTATTGGAGCAGTGTTGTATAGACATCAGTGCCTGGATGATCCCTTCATGACACGAGAGATCAGTTCATCCATGCATGTGACCAGACTCCAGCAGACGGCTGGATTGGCTATTGTCTACATATTGTGCAGGCTGTGTTGTAGAGGGTTGTAGTTCTGATGAGAAATCTAAAAAAAGGTTTCTTGTCATCTCGCAATATTAGGTGTCATGTGCTTTGGATCACAACGAGGGTTAAACAGCGACTACTGAGTTCCTCCAAGGCGCTGGTCATTTGGGGCACATGCACGAAGACTACTCGGCTGCCATCTAGGTATGTTGATTAGGACATCTATCGATTGACACCTTTTCTATGAGTTTGTTTTTCATTTGAGCTTTGATCCTCGTCTAGTTTGTTCATCGGGATTCATGTTGTCTCCTTGGGGCAGTGAGGTTATCGTTTCTTGTCATGTGGCATTTTTTCATGTTATATGTTAATTCGGTGCTTCAGATCAAAATGACGACAACTGCGTCTCTGGGGCACGTGCATAAAGACTTCTCGACAGTCATTGACAAGGTCAAGCCGGCTCCGATAGATAAAAGAAAACTACTCCACTATATAGGCAAGAGCCTCCGCGATTGCTTGCTTGTGTTGCTCTCTTCTCACTCTCTTGTCCTCTCAAGATCTAAACACGACAGCAGTGGCCACACTCTCTCTGCTCACCGATGGTCATAGATCCAGCCGGATCCCTTCGTCGGGGAAGGTGAGAAGGTGCAATGTTCACGCGGTCGTCCTTGGCGACGGCTCTTACCCACTGCCGGCGCGTCCCGATCAGCATGCCTTGTCGTTCTCTCCCATGCAGCCACGACTAGGGAGGGCCTCTGACCCCTTCTTCCTCACTGTCATAGTGTGGGCAGATCCGGCCTCCCGCCGCCTACCTAGCGACATCCTGGAGACCCTCAGGTATAACTTCCTTCAAAACCGGCCTTGCTCTACTTCCCCACCTCCTGACGTTGCTGCATTTGTATTTTTTACTATTTCCCAGGCCCCCTCGTAGATAGGATCGATCGGTTGTTCGAAATCCACCTAATTTTTTACTATTAAGAGGTAAAAACTACTTCATGCAGTCGAATCTAGTACTACTTGGTTCAAACAGGTAAGAAAGGGGGTGGGGGTGGGGGATGATTTGTTACCAGAATATAGGACTTGGTCGAAAGAGGAAATAATGGGGGCAAAAAGTAGCAGTGACTGGCTATCCAACTGGTCTCTTGGTCTAATAGGGAAATAAAGGGAAACACAATACAAACTCAATATAAACCGATCTATTGGTTGAAAAGGGAAAGAAAGTGGGGAATGGGGGACAAGTCAATAGAGTATGTCCAGTACTAGATTGGCTAGCCTCACAGAGTATAAGGTGGCTATACCGAACAAAATGGGACCAACCCAGATATCCTGTTCTGATGTTTGTTGCCCCGAGCCCCTCTTATGTAATGCCACTGGTAAAATTTAGTAGCCCCACTGTTAAAAGTAAGGACACGTTAAACCAATGTTGTTTTCAATGTAATGCCTCCACTAATATGAATCAATGACACTATTTTTCATGTCCTGGTAAATTTCCCATTAAGATAAGTTGCTTCTTTTTGTTAGAAATGCAACTGTCCTGGTCCGCCCACTCTCCCGCGCCCAAATACCAACTCTTTAGAAGCTGTTAATGTAATGTTGCTGGTCAAATGAAGCAATGGCACCATTAAAGTAATGTTGTATTTAACAGTTGTCATAGTTAATCCTAATGCCCACACTAATATCTAGCAATGCTGATGCTTTAGAAATTGCTATTGTCCTTGTAGGATCGCCATTCAGATAAGGAACATGCTTCTTTTCATTTGATGTATGTTTCATCACTTGTTAATCACCCTCCTTTCCACCTTTTTATGCAAACAGAGATATACATTTCACGCCTGATCTTAGTTGAACTGCACAAATGATATCCACATTATAGTTGAACATTCCACGAGCTTCACGACCAACCTTGATATTGCTCAAATTTATTGCAACTAATGAAGAAGAAGCTGCTAGCTCATGGGATGTTGCTTCATTTTAGGTGAACTACACAAAAAGGTCCCATGAATTGAATCATCCATGTTGGTGACTGGTGTCATCCCTTCTACAATGGCATTGACTGCAGATATGGCTCCCATCACGAGGTATGTTCCTTTTTGGTCCGACCGTTTGCCAAAGATCCTGCATGTTGAGTCTGCTCTTGTGCTACTGTTTTGGCACTGCCATGATAAAGCAGTAATGTTATTATTTTGCACCTTAATCTAGTGGCACTATTAATTTGAGGCAATGTTTTGGCACTGCTAGTGCCACTGATTTTTTTATATATCGAAAGAGGGGGTTTCCTCCAATTTCATTAAAGAACCCTAACCATAGAGAACCATTATCCGACAACATCTCAGTGTAAACGAACAGTTATGCAACTACTACTAGAACAGACTAAGTACTAGTAGGAGACAAGCTCGCCACATAAGCTAGGTAGGTAGGGGGACACAGCACCAGCTCGACCAAGTTTGGATTACAACCCAAATGCTACCATAGAAACATTAGGGGGGGGGGGAAGATAGGGACTGAAAGATCCAGCTTCAGCATCCCAGTCTATGCACCCCCGACCTCCATCCTTGCGATGCACGGTACACCTTGCTTGCCACCTGCTCGACCCCATCGCCACTTATAAAATGAAGTAATAATACAGTTAAAATAAAGCGAGTGTCCTCTGTATCATTTCATTTCCAATGTAGATAAAGAATGTGCTTATCTTTGTTAGTATATGTTTCATCAACTAGTCCCATTGTTAATGTTTAAGTGTTTTTGCAAACTGGGGTGCTTAATTTTAGTTGTTCTGCACAAAAATAGAGGTTGGAATGTCTCAAGGCCCCTCCTTGTACTACTGTTGTACACTGATGTTCATCACTAGACGAAGGTGTATCGGGGAGAATAGGGTCGATTTCCAGTATGAGGCCTACCGCATGAGGCGTCGCAGGGCCCATCTCGCCCTCGCAGCATGGCATACTATGATACTATCACAACATTTCCTTTTATCAACTAGTGCCACTATAATGTAATCACGCTTTTTCATTATCTGTACAAACAGGGCTATTCAGCTGCATTATGGTGGAACTGCACAAATGTACAGATGGTACCGGCATATATGCAGAGTGTGAGGTGCCAAGTAAAAATTATCGACACCAACCATGCTCCATCTAAACATTGTCATCCACCACCACCAGTGGGATGGGTGGCGCTCTCTGTGGATAGATCTTTCTCGGCGGCAAATCCTCTAATCAAATACTAGTAGCTTATATTGGCACTTTTCTAGGGAATACTCTTTTCTGAAAGAAGCACCAATCTATTTTTCTTTATTTGTATAGTGTCACAACTTTTTATTGGTCCAGAGCTATTTTAAGGTGATTGGCGTAGTACTCAGAGACTGATTGTAAGCATGATTTTCATTAGCCGTCACACTGATTGTAAGCATGAGCATATGGAAGATTAGGTTACTACGAAGCTTACCTTAAACCCTACCACCGTCGTTGAAACGAGGCGAGCGGCGAGGGAACCATGGAGAACGGTGGGGAAGCGATGTCGCGCCATCCGACCTCCTCATGCGGTGGTAGAACGAATACTCCTATGGCTCCGGCTGGCACTACACCCTCACAAATGGCACACCGTACTCGATCAATTCATTATCCTATGGATGCTCGACTTCGACCTATACGCCCACCACCTCCGCCTGACTTCCGCCTCGGGCGAATATGTTTGCTCCATTTCCCAGAGGAGATACTCGATGAACTTGAAGGACTGCGACGTGACTGCCACCGGGGAGTACATCACCGCCGTCTCGCTCTTTTGCATACATTACCACATGGCCCTCACTATCCTCGAAATCTCCCACTCGTTGTCAAACCAAGTAAGGGTCTCCTTCAACATGGCTAACTTCGCTACTGCATCCTCTCCATAGAAGTCCTTCTAAGAGGTGCGGTGCTAGCTTTGGAAGATGGGAGGAGAGACGATGGTCTTGTAATGGAGAAGAGGGAGAGGTGAGACGGTGGTTTTGCAATGGAGAAGATGGAGAGGATAGGGGGTGGTTTTGTAATGGAGAAGAGGGAGAGGCGAGACAGTGGTTTTGGAATGGAGATGATGGAAATGAGAGGAGGTGATTTGCAATGGAGAATAGGGAGAGGAGCGTGCGATAGTGGTACGTCTCCAACGTATCTATAATTTTTGATTGTTCCATGCTATTATATTACCTGTTTTGGATGTTTATGGGCTTTACTTTACACTTTTATATCATTTTTGGGACTAACCTACTAACCGGAGGCCCAGCCCGAATTGCTGTTGTTTTTGCCTATTTCAGTGTTTCGAAGAAAAGGAATATCAAATGGAGTCCAAACAGAATGAAACCTTTGGGAGGGATCTTTTTGGAACAAACGCAATCCAGGAGACTTGGAGTGGACGTCAAGAAGCAGCCGAGGCGGCCACAAGGGTGCAGGGCGCGCCCCCACCCTCGTGGCCCCTCATGGCTCCCCTGACCGACCTCCTTAGCCTACATATACTTGCATACCCTGAAAACATCCAGTAGCACCATGAAACCCTATTTCCACCGCCGCAACCTTCTATACCCGTGAGATCCCATCTTGGGGCCTTTTTCGGTGCTCTGCCGGAGGGGGAATCGATCATGGAGGGCTTCTACATCAACACCATAGCCTCTCCGATAAGTTGTGAGTAGTTTACCACAGACCTTCGGGTCCATAGTTATTAGCTAGATGTCTTCTTCTCTCTCTTTGAAGCTCAATACAAAGTTCTCCTTGATCTTCTTGGGGATCTATTCGATGTAACTCTTTTTGTGGTGTGTTTGTCGAGATCCGATGAATCGTGGGTTTATGGTCAAGTTTATCTATGAGAAATATTTGAATCTCCTCTGAATTCTTTTATGTATCACTACTAGGAAAAGGGCTATAGATGGAAATGACACTAATGGCGCACCAGACACGTGGTGCGCCATTAGTATATACTAATGGCGCACCACCTTCTGATGCGCCATTAGTGTTGAAACTACTAATGGCGCACCCTGCCCACGGTGCGCCATTAGTACCAATTTTTTTTTGAACTAGTGCACCTGTCCAAACATACTAATGGCGCATCCACTGGTGGTGCGCCATTACTAGTTGTAACTAGTAATGGCACACCAGCCAGAAGGTGCGCCACTAATGTTATTTTTTTATTATTGTTTTTATTCCTTTTTTTGCAAAACTACTAATGGCGCATCACCAGAGGGTGCGCCATTAGTAACCTAGATTACTAATGGTGCATTTTTTGCTGGTGCGCCATTAGTAAGTGGGCAGCAACAAGAAATTTTCGACAGCCTCTCCTCCCACACTCACTTTCTCCCCACTTCATTCTCTCCACCGCCTCCTCCTTGTCTCGGGTGCCTCCTCTTTTTCACCTCATTTCCACCATAGATTCATTCAAATTAAGTGGTTAAGTTACCTTGTTTTGCTAGGTAAGTAAGGGGGGAAGCTATATTTATGTTGTTCTCCCTACAACAATGTGCACATGCACTTTTTATGGCCTAGCTAGATCTATGTATGTTCGTGGTGTTGCATATGTTTGTGGTGTTGCATATGTGTTTGTGTTTGGAGGTGTACCGGTATTTGAAATGCGATAGTTGCCAATATTTTGCCGGAATGTTGATTCATTTCTGTTTTGGCGAGAATTTTGGCATTAAGCATTCTTTTTGGTCCTATTTTTAGGGAAAGTCATGCCAAATTTTTTCTTGGTTCTAAAATATCGTTTTGCTCTACCCCGCAGGCGACCATGGTCCGCACGATGACCGAAGGCATCATGAATAGGTTTTTGAGGTCCGCGAAGGCCGAGATGCTTCAAAAGAACGAGACGAAGATAAGATGTCCGTGTCGAAGATGCAAGCTGAATAGCCTTATTGCAGACCCGGATTCCGCGCAGGTGCGGTACCACCTGCTCTTGCGTGGTTTCATGGATGGCTATCGGTGGCAAGGTGATGAAGATGACTACGAAGTCGTCCATGGGGGCCGGGCAAGAAATGAGGAAGGGCAGCAAGATAACCACCGCGGCTCGGGGGGGCAAGAAGACGAAGAATCCCCAGGAGATGATCACGACGGTGATGCTGTACACAGTCATCATGTAGAAGATGCAGGACATGATGATGATGCCGGCGGAGCAGACGACGCCGGACCATCGATGGGCTGGGTGCAGGACCCTCATATTCAAGAGCTGCTTCTCAAGCAGACGGATAACGCAAGAGCTGCCGCTCGAGAGAAAGCCAAGATGGATCAACTTGAGTTAGACGCGGTTACTCCATTGTATGAAGGATGCAGGCCCGAGGATACCCGCCTGAAAGTAAGGCTCATGGCTCTGGAGATGAAGGTAAAACACAAAATGACCGACACATGCTTCGACGAGAACATGTCATTCTGGCACGAATGTCTTCCCAAGGGGAACAAGTGCCCGACCAGTTTGGAGGAGGTGAAGAAAATCGTGTGTCCTCTGGATTTACCGCACGTGAAATACCATGTGTGCATGAACAATTGCATCATTTATCGGGACGAGCACGCGGAGTCTACCATATGTCCGGTGTGCGGTGTCACTCGATACAAGAAGAGGAAGAAAGCTCCTCGAAAAGTGGTGTGGTACTTTCCGATCACTCCTTGTCTGCAGCGGTATTTTGCGGATCCTAAGGTAGCAAAGCTCCTGCGTTGGCACGCGGATAGGGAGGAGAAGAAGCGAGAAGATGACGCAAATGATCCGGAGATAGATAAAAAAGACAAGATGCTGAGTCACCCTAAGGATGCGAGCCAGTGGCAAGCGTTGAACTTTGAATACCCAGAATTTGGGAACGATCCAAGGAACATCGTGCTGGGCGCGAGCACCGATGGAGTCAATCCGTTTGGCAGCCAGAGAAGCACACATAGCACCTGGCCTGTGTTTGTGTGGATGTACAACCTTCCCCCCTGGTTGTGCACGAAGAGGAAGTACATTCACATGAGTATGCTAATTGAAGGGCCAAAACAACCAGGGAACGACATCAATCTGTATCTGGGGCTGCTGAAAGAGGAGCTTGACACGCTGTGGAAAACGCCAGCCAATACGTGGGACGCCGTAGAGAAAGAATATTTCCCTATGAGAGCCGCACTGCTCACGACGGTGCACGACTATCTCGGTTACGGATATCTTGCGGGGCAGGTAGTCCACGGATTTTCTGGATGCGTAAGGTGCATGGATGACACAACGTATCGCCAGCTAGATAGAGATCCCGGGTCTTCGAAAACCGTGTTCATGGGACATCGAAGGTGGCTTCGCGACGATGACCCGTGGAGGAAACGCAAGGATCTGTTCGATGGTGAAACCGAACCCCGAAAACGCCCGTGTACGAGGAGCGGCGAGGAAATAGACAAGCTGTTGAAAAATTGGAAAGACTGCCCACTGCCGGGAAAGAAGCAAAAGGCGCCAGAGCCGGGAAAGAAGCGAAAGGCGCCAGAGCCGCTGCTGAAGGTATGGAAAACGAGGTCTATTTTCTGGAACTTGCCGTACTGGAAGATCCACCGTGTGCCTCACAGCCTTGATGTCATGCATATCACGAAGAACGTGTGCGAGAGTCTGCTTGGTACCCTGCTCAACATGCCAGAGAGGACCAAAGATGGGCCGAAAGCAAGGGCAGACTTGAAATCAATGGGCATCAGGCAGGAGCTTCACGCTATATATGATGATGATGATGATGATGATGATGATGATGATGATGATGATGATGATGATGAGGCGAAGCAGGACACAAAAAGTCGTCGCAAAGGCAAAAAGGCCAAGAAGACCGGAAATGACTACCCTCCCGCGTGCTTCACTCTAAGTCAGGAGGAGATCGAGCAGTTTTTCACCTGCCTCCTAGGAGTAAAACTTCCTTACGGTTACGCGGGGAAGATAAGCAGATACCTAGACCCAGCGAAGCAGAAATTCAGCGGGATGAAGTCTCACGACTGTCACGTGCTGATGACGCAGATACTTCCAATTGCAATCCATGGGATCATGGACGCGCACGTTCGTGAAACGCTATTTGGCCTGTGCAACTTCTTCGACGTCATCTCTCGGAAGTCGATTGGCGTGAGGCAACTCAGAAGGCTACAGGAAGAGATCGTGGTGATACTATGCGAGCTTGAGATGTACTTCCCGCCCGCATTCTTCGACGTTATGGTGCATCTGCTGGTCCATATAGTGGAGGATATCATCCAACTCGGGCCGACATTCCTGCACAGCATGATGCCGTTCGAAAGGATGAATGGTGTCATCAAAGGATACGTTCGCAACATGTCACGTCCAGAAGGAAGCATAGCCAGGGGCTTTCTGACCGAAGAGTGCATCTCCTACTGCATGAATTATCTAGGCATCGAGAACCCCGTTGGTCTGCCCGTCAACAGGCACCTCGACAGGCTCGCTGGATGGGGTCACCATGAGGGTCGTCGTGAAATGCATGTCGACTTCGAGGGTCGACTCGCCGACTTTGAAAGAGCAAACCTAGTCGCGCTACAACACATAGACGTGGTCGATCCTTGGGTGGTAGAGCACAAAACCTTTATTAAGAAGATGTACAATGACCGAGGCCAACAGAGGACGGACGGAGATATACTCAAAGAGCACAACTCATGTTTCATGCGTTGGTTCAAGTAGAAGCTTCTGTCGTACCCTTTACATGAGGATTCTTCCGCGGAAGAACAACTCATATTCGCCTTGTCACAGGGTGCCGAGCACAACCTGATGACCTATGAGGCATACGATATCAACGGCTACACATTCTACACCGAGGCCAAGGACATGAAGAGCGATGGTTATCAGAACTCCGGGGTAACGATGGAATCCTACACCGGTAACGACAAGGACAGATACTACGGAAGGATCGAGGAGATCTGGGAGCTGAGCTACGCTGGAGAGAAGGTCCCGATGTTCCGTGTCAGATGGGCCAAGAACGTCATAAAAGAAGACCGGTATTTCACCACCATGGTTATACCCGAAGCCAAATCCAAGACCGCGGGCGCAAACGTCACCGCGAAAAATGAGCCATGGGTACTGGCTTCCCAAGTGGACCAATGCTTCTTCATTACCGACCCGCCAAAGCCCAGTCGTGTTGTCGTGAGGAGAGGCAAAAGGAAGATCATCGGAATGGATGGAGTAGCCAATGAGCAAGACTTCGACAAGTACGGCGACCCGAGGATCGAACATGACGACGATGATGAAGTAGCAGCATACACCACAAGAAGAAGCAGGACCACCCTACCTAAAGGACGTCCGTTCCACAGAAGAACTCCATTTGCGAAAAAGAAGGGCAAGAAGATTGTGAACAGATAGCTAGCTAAGATCGATTGTATTTAAATCGTAGCCTTCATTTCTCGATTGTATTTCATGGGTACTTTTTGAACTATCATGAATATTTTTAAATTTCATGGACACTCGATCTCGATCCCCCTCCATCTCGATCGCTATCCCACCTCGCCAGATCCGGTCCCCCTCGCCGCCGAGCACCCCCCAGTCCACCGGCCGCCGCCGCCGACCCCCCGCACCCTCGATTCCCCTACTCAACCGCCGCCGCCGACCCCCCGCACCCCGCGCACCCTCCCCCGCTCCACCGGCATTACTGTTTGATGATATTTTTTAAAAAATTATTACTGTCTTATAAAAAAATATTACTGTTATGATTTAAACAAGTTTGAACATATTTAAACACAAATAAGTATCAAACAGCTTTTTAAATGCTAAAAAAAAATTTGTGGAGCCTGGGAGTCGAACCCAGGACCTCCTGGTGTGAGAACTGGCTGCTGACCAGTCGAACTAGTAGAGGGGACTTGATGTGGATCAGTTCTGGTGGTACATAACCTGTTGGCTCGAGTTGAAATAAAAAAAATACTAATGGCGCACCACGGTGAGGTGCGCCATTAGTATGGATGTACTTATGGCGCACCGAGGGGTGGTGCGCCATTAGTATTGTGCCCGATCCCCCCTTCCCTCTCCCCCTTTGCCCGATCCCCCTTCCCTCTCCCCCTCGCCAGTTCCCTCTCCCTAGCTCGATCCACCGCCGCCGCCGCCGCTGCCCTGACCCACTGCGCCGCAGCCGCCCACGCGCCCCCGCCGCCTCCCTCTCCCCTTCCTCCCCCTCGAGCCCGCGCCGTCCGCCCAAACCTAACCCGACGCCGCTGCCCCGCCACCTCGACGCTGCCCCGCCGCCTCGACGCGACCCCGCCGCCCGGACGCCGCCCCGACGCCGCCTCGACGCTGCCCCCGCCCGACGCCGCCCCGACGCCGCCTCGACCCCGCCCCGACGCCGCTGCCCCCGACGCCGCCTCGACGCTGCCCCGCCGCCCCGACGCCGCCCCGACCCCACCCGGACCTCGTCCCCGACATCCTCCCCGCGCCCCACTCCCCGGCATCCTCCCCGCGCCCCACTCCCCGGCCCCCGTGAGCTCCCCCTCCTCCTCTCCCCCTCTCCCCCTCTCCCTCTGCACAAGGTCTTGGCTTTTGGGTTAATACACTGCTGCTCTAGTACATTTTATTGGTAGTTCATTTCACTGCATTTTGTATCGGAACAAGGTCTCAGTTCTGGAGTTACATTGTTTACATTGTTGCGCTGATGCATTTTAGTGGCAGTGCAGTTCACTGCATTTTCTGTAAACAAGGCCTCAGATTTGGAGTTGTATTCCAACTTGGGAAGTAGTAACAGATATAAAGCTCATGTTTCCGTCCTCCGCTTGTAGTGTCACAGTGAACTAGTAAGTTTTTTCACAGAATAATTAAGTAGTAACTTCTGCTTCTAGTGTCACATACTAATCCTAGTGCAACATAAACCTGCGGCAGGCAGGCCTTAGCTATTGTCGCTTATCTTCAATCACTGCATTTTATATCTATAAGCAAGGTATCAGTTCTGGAGTCATTGCAACTGGAGTACTAGTATGTAACAGATAAAAAGCTCATGTTTCTGTCCTCTGCTTGTAGTGTCATAGTGAACTACTACTAAGTTTTTCACAGGGTAGTGTGCTAATGAACTACACAGTGCCGCATACTTAACTTAACCCTAGTGCGGGAGAATGCTGTAGCAGGCATTAGCTATTTCCCAGCTGGGGTGTTGGTTGAATTCTTCACTGCATCCTGATCCTATCTACATAAGGTCTTCAGCTTTTTGGTTATAGTGCTGCTGTATGCATTTTAGTAGTAGTGCAGTTCCACTGCATTTTGTCCAAAGAAGGCCTCAGTTTTGGAGTAGCATTGCAACTGCAGCAGTATGTCAGAGATGTAAGGCTCATGTTACTGTCCTCCTGCTTCTCGTGTAAACATACTAATCCTAGTGCAACAGAAACCTGCGGCAGGCCTTAGCTATTGTCTCTTATGGGACTTTGTGCAAGATGTACTAAATTTTCAGATTAATATAATGCAGCTCCAGCCGATGCTATATGTATCGGAGTTTGTAGGGACCATTTTATCTGAATTTTCATTGACCATGTGTATCTGAATTTTGCACTGAGCTGATGCTGATGGATGCGTAGCCAATGCGTAGTGTAGTACTGTCCACTGACTCATCAATATGTTTTATGTTTTGACATGCCTGACTCATCAATATGCATTGTAGCTGTGAAAGTGCTCGGTTTATGATTTCTTGATGCAATGCCTTTGAGTCTGGCTGTTCAATTCAGAATTTATGTGAACACCTGAAATGATAGATAGAGTAGGAAATTGCGGCTACCAAACATATGTTATATACTCCAAGATTTATTGAAGTTGTTATCTTGTGTTTTCCTAGCATCTCCCAGCCAATGCAGCATGTGAACAATAATTGAATGTTTTGCTCAGGCTTCAGTTCTTATGCCATTTTTTCTTCAGAAGGCTACACCGTGGGGCTCATCTTCAAGAGACAATCCACCTGACCTGCTTGCTGCAACCACTCAGGTGAGTTTCTTTGCCCCACTCAAGTCCAGAGGCCCTCCATATGTGTGGATGTCATGAATATGTAGAGATGCCTCCTTATGTTTGGCACTGATTTTTTATATTGTCTGATTTGGTTGGTTACTAGGATTCTTGCTCCCAACGACTCAGCTTCCAGCAGCGGCGCAGCGATCCCCTTTCCGTGCTTGTCACTGCATCCTCCACCAGTTGGTGAGTCGACCACAACTTCGTAGCATTCTTCTTTAACAACATTTAGCTGTGCCCTGTGCACCACGTTGATCACATGTTAAACAGGACTAATAACTGGTTCATGAGCAAGTTAACATGCCTGCATACCGTCTATGTCACGAGTGAAAACTGAGCTCAAATTCTATATTTCTATTGACTGGGCAGAGGTTTTGAGCAAGACAAAAAAGAAAACTGAGTGTTTTGCTGCAACTCAAGTTCCCAGCAGAGCTTATCCATCTGAATCTAGTTGTAACAGAATGAATGCAAATATTATTCAAGACTAGGGAGAGTAAGATGGCATATTAACAAAATATTCCAGACTCTTTGTAGTTTTGTTTTGGTCTGCAATTGCATATACGGACATTTATTTAATTACCACAAGATCTAAACCAGGATAAGAGCAAAGAGTAATCAGATCTGAACTGAAACTAGCTAGGAGCAGAGCACATTTGTGTAGAAGCAGAGTGCATGAAATATGGGGCTTTTCTGGATGCTGCTGTTCTTGGTAGGATGAACAAGTGGCACCTTGTAGGGTCTTGATTGGTTATGTTGCAAACTGAATATGTAGCTGCTAGGACCCAGTTTCCAATCTAGTCTGTAGTAGTGACATGCTATTTTAGATGGTCTATTACTATGTAGGACCTTAATTGGTGGAGTCTCAACGCTGAACTGGGTAGTAGTTAGGAGTCAATTTCTTTAATCCTAGTGTAGCTGCTCTCTTAATACTTGTCTGTAGGTTCTTAAGGCAAGCCCCATTTTTACTGTTCTTTGTGATAGTTTTTGCAACTTTACTTCCCATCTTAAGGCAAGCCCCATTTTTACTGTTCTTTGTTAGCAGAGCTGCTTGTTTCTAAGAACTTTGATACTATTTGGATCAAAGTTAAATGAGCACATAGATGACAAAAAAAAGTTCAGATTGTAAAATGTTCATTTTGCTGCTAGTGCCCATTTTGAGTAATTGCTTAGAGGGATGATCCTGTGTGAGCTGGTGGAGTGATTTGTTTTCTACATAAAGCTCTTTAGTCAGGCTGGTTTTCGTGAAATACACATGAAGCTTCACCAGCTCCTGTGGGTGTGGGATCCATGTGACATGTGACATTGCATCCATGTCCACCTGGGATAATGATTTTGCAGGTACCCCGAGAGGCCCTTGAGTTTGCCGGAATGTCGATTAACTTCCGTTCCGGCAAATTCGGGTACTCCATATGTCCTATTTTCAGCAAAGGTCATGCTGAAATTTTCCGTGAATTTTAGCATGACTTTGCTAAAAATAGGACATATGGGGTACTTGTGACTAATGCATGGGCCGGGGTATCTTAGTAGTTAATTAAGTAGGATCAAGTGCCCCGGCGTACTTGTGACTAATGCATGGCTTTTAGGGTGCCTCGGTGTCGATAAAAACCGAAATGATGAAAGGTTAGGCTTTTAGGGTGCCTTGGCGTCGAAAAACCCTCAATGATAAAAGCTTAGATTTTAGGATGCCTCGGTGTCGACAAACCCTAAATGATGAGACCATGATCTTGTTCCTTGACAATAACCAACTTTTTGACCAAACTTTGTTTCTATTTAGAGAGAAACATGGCCCACAACGATGAGGCCGGGGGTTCGGGCGGCAAGGCATTCTGGGAGCTGTCCCAGGAGATGGAGGAACAACCTCACTTGTATGAGGCCGCCGCCTTCCCCACCGATCCTGAGACCACGGATGGTGCCGCCGAGGATGACCACACTGATGCCACCACTGATGGTGCCGCCGAGGATGCCACCACTGATGATGGCGGCGCACGCACAGATGGCAGCCAACCGAAGAGGCAACGGAAGGACCGGCGCCCGATCGTGCTCCGCACCCTCAAGGAGGAAGTTACTGAAGTGGACTCCAACGGGAATCCAACGGCGCCCGAACGAATAGTCAAGGGGTACTCGCTTCAGCTCGGGTGCATTGTCCGGAGCACCGTCTCGATCAACACCGAGAACCTGAGGCATCCTGACCGAGGGAATTTGCGCAACCTCCTCTTCACGAAGCTGCACGAACGATACAAGTTCCCCGCTGAATTTGAAAACACAAGCCTCAAAGGGAATAAAGTGAACAATGCTGCCCTCACGAAGATGAGCAAGGCCCTGTCTACTTGGAAAAGCAATGTGAAGAGAATGATCGAGAAAGGTGAGAGTTATCAGAAGATCAAGGAGAAAAATCCTTCGATCACCGAAGATGACTACAACGACTTCAAGATCAATTGCTCGAGCACCGCAAGCTCCCAATCAAGTGAGTGGGGGAAACAAATGCGGGAGCTGAACATAGGGGAACACACACTCGGTCCCGGCGGTTACAGAGTGGCGGAGCCTATATGGGACAAGGAGGAGGCGGACCGTGCCGAGCAAGGCCTACCGCCCCTCTTCGATAAATACGGTGACAAGCAGACCAGGAACTTTGTCAGGGCCCGGTACAAGAAGGACCCGAAAACAAAGGAGCTTACCACGGATCCGAAGACCAGGCAGCTTGAGCTTGTTCTGGTAAGGAATACACCCCCGCGTAATTAGCTCCATATGGTTGCATTCTAATTAATGAAGCCGAATTTCTAAATGGTTCACATTCCTTCCGCAGGCGACTGAAAGCAGTAGCGCGGGGTCGACTAAGAGCAACCCTTGGGACACCACTCTAAATAGGGGGTTGAATGTAATGAAGAACAAGGATAAGCTCAGTAAGCCGACGTCAGCTGGTCGTGTGGCCGGCAAAGGCTTGTCGACAAAATGGGGGTCATACTATACCGCTGGTGTGCGGAAGGAGAAAAAGACCAGCTCGGAAAGCCAGGCGCGAGAGGTTCAAGAACTCAAGGCACAGGTGGCGCGGATTCCGGAGATTGTCCAAGAGCAAGTGGAACAACGACTCGGAGCGACGATCACCGCCCTTGTGCCTACCTTGATCTCGGGGTTGAGTGCGTGGATTGCGGGCGGCCAACAGGGGCCGCCCCCGATTCCTAGCTTCACGGCCAGCAACTCGCATAATGCGATGGCGGGGCCATTGGTGCCTCCGGCGGAGGCGGCATTGGTGTCTCCGACGCCGGCACGGGAGCTTAATGCACCCGGGTGTACGCCGGCCGGCACCTCTTCAGCAAGCGGCCCCTCCGTCAACTGCACGCCCGCCGTTGGCGGTGCGTCGACATTAGCCGAGCTCGACGCCATCATCACGGTAACTAATTAAGCCTCTCTCGGCCGAGGACTTCATCTCCTTGCCTTTGACTGGGCATCCCTGACGCCCTACATGTTTTCGCAGGGCGCCGCCGACGTTCCGTGCACTCTCCTCCACTTCGTGAACAACGAGTTGGTCGATGTCGCCAAGGGCAAAATCGTTCAACCGGGCAACCCCTTGTTCCACGGTACCCAGATGCCACCCAACTTGTTTAGGGTTCAACTGGTTCGGGTGCTGCCAGGCTGCGACGACTTGTTACCTCCGATTCGACCCGTCGGGGCCGACGATGAAGACGTGATGACCCTCAGCGCCTGCCTGAGCTGGCCCCTGCTTTGGCCGAAGAGCCAGATTCGTTTGGGGGCGGGGGACACCACCCCAAAGACAACACCGCCAGTCGTGCCGGCGCCAAGTCGGCCCCATGGCAAGACCGCCGTAACGGTGCCGGACATCCCTATGCCACTGGATCCAAACATGCATATGGCACAGGATCAGAACGACGACGACGACGACGATGATACATTTGGCAACGTCGATCAGTACTTTGCCGATCATGGGTACGATGGCGACTTCATGGGGCCTCCTTCTCAAGAACCAAACCCAACAAAAGACGTGTGCGATCTAGCTGGTACCGCGGAGAAGCCAAGTTGCAACAGGCGCCGTCTGGCGTTCAGCTCTCAGGAGACGCCTCCAGCTGCCGACTTCACCGAGCCTCAGATAGGCGAGGTGCGAAATATTATCAGCCCCAACACACTCAAGAAGGCGGTCTGTGAGCAGAACTCGGTCCCATTACAGGAGAAGAAGAAGGCACGCAAAAGAAAGACTAAGAAGGGTGCGAGCCAGCCGGCACCGAGTACGATCCGTGCTCAGGACGGGCCACCTTCACCGCAGGATATCTCGAGGAGGGTGCATGTGGCGGGTAGGGCGATGCTACCGACAAATATGCTCAATGCTGCAACCGGTGCTATGCGGAGTCTGCATGACAGTGTTCTTGCTTTGGAGAAGCGGCGTCTCAGAGAGAAGGATGTGGCATACCCGGTTTTCGCGGCCAAGGTGCCAGAGGGCAAGGGCTTTGTGGATAACTCCATCGGGCGTACGATCGTCCTGCGTTTTGATGACATCCACGCTATGTTGAACCTTCATCCGCTGCACTACACCTTCGTTCGGCTATTTTCGCTGAGTATGGAGATGCGGATCATTCGCGACAAGACCCCGGACATCGTGATAGTCGACCCCTTCTACATGCGTGCCAAGATCTTGGGCAGCGCTGGGGACCGGCAAGTCGCGAGTTCTTACCTCGAAGGCGTCATTCTGGCAAACCAAGATAAGGATAACTTCCTCGTGCCTTACTTTCCCGAGTAAGTCCTCCCCTCAACCGGCCCGTAACATATGAATTCTTACATTTCGATCGTTTTTCTTTTAACATTCCGTGTTTTCTGCAGTGACACACGTTGCACGCTCATCCTCCTAAGCCCCAAATATTCCATGGCCACGTATTTCGACCCGGACCGTCAGTCGAACGTAGACTACACAAATGTCAAGAAGGTTCTTGATGATGTTCTCCCCGGCTACGCCAAATCTGGAGGCACCTTCACCAGGCCTATTCGTAAGTACGGCAAGCACGTATTCTCCCACAATACGACGTTCTGCTGCGTCAAGCAGCCGCCTGGCGGTCAGAAGGGTGCCTACTACGCCATCCATCACATGCGGGCGATCGTACGGGACCATCATCAACTTCTGCTACCGAGTAAACTCAAAGATTGGGCAAAGAGCGTGTCGGCAATCCAGGACGCGGACCTCCGACAAGAATTCTTTCGCATCCAGTCGGAGTTTGCGGAAATCATCCATCAAGATGTCCTTCGTACCTCGGGGCAGTTCTACCTCAACAATCAACCGTCCAACAGTGACATCGACACAATGCTACAAATGCAGGCTGACAACGACCGTTATTTCATGACTCCCACGATAGACGGCGGCTTCATCCACGCTCCGGTCCCTTGAGTCGAGTCGAAAGCAGTGATGCTGTGTCTAGTTCTGAAACATCGATTGGCTCATGTTGTAATTAAACTTTAATGAACTTGTAGTATGTCTCTTTGGTTTCGAGAGTCGTTCAACTTAGATGTAATCGATGCTATTAATGTCTTGCTTTTCTCTTCCGATCGTTCTGTTGCATACTTATATATTGCTTATGTATTGTCTGTGAATTGGTACTAACGTTTCGTTTGGCTAGTGCATAGCGATGCCGACGTATGTCGTGTACAAGGGTAAGGTTCCCGGAGTCTACGATGACTGGGAGGAGTGTCGGAGACAGGTTCACCGATTCAGCGGTAACAGTTACAAAGGGTACACCACTAGGGCCGAGGCCGAATCTAGATACGCCCGCTATCTAGCGGGAGAGGGGAGGGAGCGTTGGAGGAACCGGATGAAGACGAGTTTCATCGTGATGATGCTCATCGTGATGACCGCAGCTCTCTTCTATGTGATGGTAGTTTAGATGATCGATATCGACTTGTAATGTGAAGACAAACTCGCTACTCGCGGTCTCGAGACTTGTAATATAATGTTCTATCTTTGTTCGGTCTTTTCAATTCGGAGACTAATATGATGAATTGTATTCGGAGACTAATATGATGAATTGTATTCAAAGACTAATCTTCTGTTGTATTCGATGAATCTGTTGTTGATGTGTGCTGTCTATATTTTGTCAAATTATACATTTTGTAACCTGTGCAAAAAACAGAAAATAAAAAACAAAAAACCTAATATTCATACTAATGGCGCATCACATGACAGTGCGCCATTAGTATGACAGTGCATACTAATGGTGCATCACTGGGTAGTGCGCCATTAGTATGCCGCGGTTACTAATGGCGCATCCGGTGGTGGTGCGCCTTTAGTATGCAAAAGCACCTGGATATACATGGCCCCTGGGAGGCATACTAATGGCGCACCCTGGCCTATACTAATGGCACACCCGCGGTGCACCATTAGTATACCAGATACTAATGGCACACCAGGTGGTGCGCCATTAGTAAAAATTACTAATGGCGTGCTATTAATGGCGCACCACAGATGCGCCATTAATGGCCATACTAGGTGCGCCATTAGTAGGGGTTTTTCTAGTAGTGTATGATTGGTTATCTTTGCAAGTCTCTTCGAATTATCAGTTTGGTTTGGCCTACTAGATTAATCTTTCTTGGAATGGGAGAAGTGCTTAGCTTTGGGATCAATCTTGCGGTGTCCTTTCCTAGTGACAGCATGGGCAGCAAGGCACATATTGTATTGTTGCCATCAAGGATAAAAAGATGGGGTTTATATCATATTGCTTGAGTTTATCCCTCTACATCATGTCATCTTGCTTAATGTGTTACTCTGTTCTTATGAACTTAATACTCTAGATGCATGCTGGATAGCGGTCGATGTGTGGAGTAATAGTAGTAGATGCTGGCAGGAGTCGGTCTACTTGTCGCGGACGTGATGCCTATATACATGATCATGCCTAGATATTCTCATAACTATGCACTTTTCTATCAATTGCTCGACAGTAATTTGTTCACCCACCATAATACTTATACTATCTTGAGAGAAGCCACTAGTGAAACCTATGGCCCCCGGGTCTATCTTTTATCATATAAGTTTCCAATGTACTTTATTTTGCAATCTTTACTTTCCAATCTATATCATAAAAATACCAAAAATATTTATCTTATCTTATTATCTCTATCAGATCTCACTTTCGCAAGTGGCCCTGAAGAGATTGACAACCCCTTTATCGTGTTGGTTGCGAGGTTCTTGTTTGTTTGTGCAGGCACGAGGGACTTGCGTGGAGCCTCCTACTGGATTGATACCTTGGTTCTCAAAAACTGAGGGAAATACTTACGCTACTTTGCTGCATCACCCTTTCCTCTTCAAGGGAAAACCAACGCAGTGCTCAAGAGGTAGCAAGAAGGATTTCTGGCGCCGTTGCCGCTTCGCTCGAGTCAAGACATACCAAGTACCCATCACAAACTCTTACCCCTCGCATTACATTATTTGCCATTTGCCTCTCATTTCCTCTCCCCCACTTCACCCTTGCCGTTTTATTCGCCCTATCTTTCCTGTTCGCCTCTCTTTTTCGCTTGCCTCTTGTTTGCATGTGTGTTGGATTGCTTGTCACGATGGCTCAAGATAATACTAAATTGTTTGACTTTTCCAATACCAATAATAATGATTTCCTTAGCACTCCGATTGCTCCTCTTAATGATGCTGAATCTTGTTAAATCAATGCTGCTTTGTTGAATCTTGTTATGAAAGATCAATTCTCTGGCCTTCCTAGTGAAGATGCCGCCACTCATCTAAACAACTTTGTTGATTTGTGTGATATGCAAAAGAAGAAAGACATAGATAATGATATTGTTAAATTGAAGTTATTTTCGTTTTCACTTAGAGATCATGCTAAAACTTGGTTTTCGTCTTTGCCTAAAAATAGTATTGATTCATGAAACTAGTGAAAGATGCTTTTATCTCTAAGTATTTTCCTCCCGCTAAGATCATCTCTCTTAGAAACGTATTATGAATTTAAGCAACTTGATCATGAACTTGTTGCACAATCTTGGGAGAGGATGAAATTAATGATTCGTAATTGCCCTACTCATGGATCGAATTTATGGATGATCATACAAAAATTTTATGCCGGATTGAATTTTGCTTCTAGAAATCTTTTAGATTCGGCGGCGGGAGGCACGTTTATGGAAATCACTTTAGGATAATCTACTAAACTCCTAGATAATATTATGGTTAATTATTCTCAATGGCACACCAAAAGATCTACTAGTAAAAAAGTTCATGCGATAGAAGAGATTAATGTTTTGAGTGGAAAGATGGATGAACTTATGAAATTGTTTGCTAATAAGAGTGCTCCTATTGATCCTAATGATATGCCTTTGTCTACTTTGATTGAGAATAATAATGAAACTATGCGTGTGAATTTTGTTGGTAGGAATAATTTTGGTAACAATGCTTATAGAGGAAACTTTAATCCTAGGCCGTTTCCTAGTAATTCCTCTAATAATTATGGTAATTCCTACAACAACTCTTATGGAAATTTTAATAAGATGCCCTATGATTTTGAGATGAGTATTAAAGAATTTATGAATTCTCAAAAGAATTTCTGCTTTGCTTGAAGAAAAATTGCTTAAGATTAATGAATTGGCTAGGAACATGGATAGAATTTCTCTTGATGTTGATTCTTTGAAACTTAGATCTATTCCACCTAAGCATGATATCAATGAGTCTCTCAAAGCCATGATAATTTCCATTGATGAGTGCAAAGAAAGAACCGCTAGGATGCGTGCTAAGAAAGATTGCTTTGCAAGAGCGTGTTCTTCTAGTTTTCATGATAATAATAATGAAGATCTAAAATTGATTGATGTGCCCCCTATTAAATCTTTGTTTTGCAATATGAATCTTGATTATTATGGGACTGGAGATGAGTCAACTTTAGTTAAAAGGCGTCCCAATGAATCGGAGTTTTTAGATCTTGATGCTAAATTTGGTAAAAGTGGGATTGGAGAGGTCAAAACTTTACATAGCAATGAACCCACTGTTTTGGATTTCAAGGAATTTAATTATGATAATTGTTCTTTAGTAGATTGTATTTCCTTGTTGCAATCCATGTTGAATTCTCCTCATGCTTATAGTCAAAATAAAGCTTTTACCAAACATATCGTTGATGCTTTGATGCAATCTTATGAGGAAAAACATGAATTGGAAGTTTCTATCCCTAGAAAACTTTATGATGAGTGGGAACCTACTACTAAAATTAAAATTAAAGATCATGAATGCTATGCTTTGTGTGATTTGGGTGCTAGTGTTTCCACGATTCCAAAAACTTTGTGTGATGTGTTAGGTTTCCGTGATTTTGATGATTGCCCTTTAAACTTGCACCTTGCAGATTCCACTATTAAGAAACCTATGGGAAGGATTAATGATGTTCTTATTGTTGTAAATAGGAATTATGTGCCCGTATATTTTATTGTTCTTGATATATATTGCAATCTTTCATGTCCTATTATTCTTGGTAGACCTTTCCGTAGAACGATTGGTGCAATTATTGATATGAAGGAAGGAAATATTAGATTCCAATTTCCATTAAGGAAAGGCACGGAACACTTTCCTAGAAAGAAAATCAAATTACCTTATGAATATATTATGAGAGCCACTTATGAATTGAATACCAAAGATGGCAATACTTAGATCTATTCTCGCTTTTATGCCTAGCTAGGGGCGTTAAACGATAGCGCTTGTTGGGAGGCAACCCAATTTTATTTTTGGTCCTTGCTTTTTGTTCCTGTTTAGTAATAAATAATTAATCTCGCCTCTGTTTAGATGTGATTTTATGTTTTAATTAGTGTTTGTGCCAAATAGAACCTATAGGATCATCTTGGGTGAAAGTTAATTTGATCTTGCTGAAAAACAGAAACTTTTGCACGCACGAGAATAATTTTAATAAATCACAAAAACGTGCTTTTGAGTTGATTATTTTTGAAGTAGATCAATAGACAAACTGCCTAGGACTTACTATTTTTGTAGGATTTTTAGAGTTCCATAAGTATTCGAAAGTTACAGATTGCTACACACTATTCTGTTTTTGACAGATTCTGTTTTTCGTGTGTTGTTTGCTTATTTTGATGAATCTATGGCTACTATCGGGGGGTATGAACCATAGATAAGTTGGAATATATTAGTTTTAACACCAATATAAATAAATAATGAGTTCATTAAAGTACCTTAAGTGGTGGTTTTTCTTTCTTGCACTAACAGAGCTCATGAGATTTTCTGTCGAGTTTTGTGTTGTGAAGTTTTCATGTTTTGGGTAAAGATTTGATGGACTATGGAAAAAGGAGTGTCAAGAGCCTAATATTGGGGATGACCATGGCACCCCAATATAATTCAAGGATAACCAAAAGCCTAAGCTTGGGGATGCCCCGGAAGGCATCCCCTCTTTTGTCTTCGTCTATCGGTAACTTTACTTGGAGCTATATTTTTATTCACCACATGATATGTGTTTTGCTTGGAGCGTATTGTATGATATGAGTCTTTGATTTTTAGTTTACCACAATTATCCTTGCTGTACACACCTTTTGGGAGAGACACACATGATTCGGAATTTATTAGAATACTCTATGTGCTTCACTTATATCTTTTGAGCTAGACAATTTTGCTCTAGTGCTTCACTTATATCTTTTTAGAGCACGGCGGTGGTTTTATTTTGTAGAAATTATTGATCTCTCATGGTTCACTTATATTATTTTGAGAGTCTTTTAGAACATCATTGTATTTGATATGGTTATAAAATTGGTCCTAGAATGATGAGCATCCAAGTTGGGTATAATAAAAACTATCATAGAAAGTGCATTGGATGCTATGATCAATTTGATGCTTGATAATTGTTTTGAGATATAAAGGTGGTAATGTTAGAGTCATGCTAGTTGGGTAATTATGAAATTGAGAAATACTTGTGTTGAAGTTGGCAAGTCCCGTAGCATGCACGTAAGGTAAAAGTTGTGTGACAAATTTGTTGCATGGGGTGCTCTTTTGATTGCCTTCCTTATGTGTGGAGGTTGGGATCACGCGATGGTTAAATCCTACCAACCCTTCCCCTAGGAGCATGCGTATAAACTATTGCAATAAGTATATGAGTTCTTTATGACTAATGTGAGTCCATGGATTATACGCACTCTTACCCTTCCATCATTGCTAGCCTCTACGGTACCGTGCATTGCCCTTTCTCACCTTGAGAGTTGATGCAAACTTCGCCCGTGCATCCAAACCCCGTGATACGATACGCTCTATCACACATAAACCTCCTTATATCTTCCTCAAAACAGCCACCATACCTACCTATTATGGCATTTCCATAGCCATTTTGAGATATATTGCCATGAAACTTTCCACCGTTCCGTTTATTATGACACGTTTCATCATTGTCATATTGCTTTTGCATGATCATGTAGTTGACATCGTATTTGTGGCAAAGACACCATGCATAATTTTTATACATGTCACTCTTGGTTCATTGCCCATCCCGGTACACCACCGGAGGCATTCATATAGAGTAATACCTTGTTCTAGTATCGAGTTGTAATCAATGAGTTGTAAGTAAATAGAAGTGTGATGATCATCATTATTAGAGCACTGTCCCTTAAAAAGGAAAGGCCAAAAAAAGAAAGGCCAAATAAAAAAGGCCCAATAAAAGGGGGGGGGGACAATGTTACTATCCTTTTCCACACTTGTGCTTCAAAGTAGCACCATGATCTTTATGATAGAGAGTCTCTTATTTTATCACTTTCATATACTAGTGGGAATTTTTCATTATAGAACTTGGCTTGTATATTCCAACGACGGGCTTCCTCAAAATGCCCTAGGTCTTCGTGAGCAAGCAAGTTGGATGCACACCCACTTAGTTTCTTTTTTTGAGCTTTCATACATTTATAGCTCTAGTGCACCCGTTGCATGGCAATCCCTACTCCTCATGTTGACATCAATTTGATGGGCATCTCCACAGCCCATTGATTAGCCTCGTCAATATGAGACTTTCTCCTTTTTTGTCTTCTCCACACAACCTCCATCATCATATTCTATTCCACCCATAGTGCTATATCCATGGCTTATAGTCATGTATTGCGTGAGAGTTAAAAAAGCTGAAGCGCGTTAAAAAGTATGAACCAATTGCTTGGCTGAAACCGGGGTTGTGCATGATGAGAGTACTTTGTGTGATGAAAATGAAACATAGCCTAACTATATGATTTTGTAGGGATAAGCTTTCTTTAGCCATGTTATTTTGAGAAGACATGATTGCTTTGTCAGTATGCTTGAAGTATTACTATTTTTATGTTAATATGAACTTTTATCTTGAATCATTTGGATCTGAACATTCATGCCAAAATAAAGAAAATTACATTGAGAAATATGCTAGGTAGCATTCCACATCAAAAAAATTGTTTTTATCATTTACCTACTCGAGGCCGAGCAGGAATTAAGCTTGGGGATGCTTGATATGTCTCTAACATATCTATAATTTTTGATTGTTCCATGCTATTATATTACCTGTTTTGGATGTTTATGGGCTTTACTTTACACTTTTATATCATTTTTGGGACTAACCTACTAACCGGAGGCCCAGCCCGAATTGCTGTTTTTTTACCTATTTCAGTGTTTCGAAGAAAAGGAATATCAAACAGAGTCCAAATGGAATGAAACCTTCGGGAGCGATCTTTTTGTAACAAACGCAATCCAGGAGACTTGGAGTGGACGTCAAGAAGTAGGCAAGGCGGTCACGAGGGTGCAGGGCACGCCCTCCACACTCATGGGCCCCTCGTGGCTCCCCTGACTGACCTCCTTCGCCTATATATACTTGCATACCCTGAAAACATCCAGTAGCACAACGAAACCCTATTTACACCGCCGCAACCTTCTGTACCCATGAGATCCGATGAATTGTGAGTTTATGATCAAGTTCATCTATGAGAAATATTTGAATCTCCTCTGAATTCTTTTATGTATGATTGGTTATCTTTGCAAGTCTCTTCAAATTATCAGTTTGGTTTGGCCTATTAGATTGATCTTTCTTGCAATGGGAGAAGTGCTTAGCTTTGGGTTCAATCTTGCGGTGTCCTTTCCCAGTGACAGCAGGGGCAGCAAGGCACGTATTGTATTGTTTCCATCGAGGATAAAAAGATGGGGTTTCTACCATATTGCTTGAGTTCATCCCTCTACATCATGTCATCTTGCTTAATGCGTTACTCTGTTCTTATGAACTTAATACTCTAGATGCATGCTGGATAGCGGTCGATGTGTGGAGTAATTGTAGTAGATGCAGGCAGGAGTCGGTCTACTTGTCGCGGATGTGATGCCTATATACACGATCGTGCCTAGATATTCTCATAACTATGCACTTTTCTATCAATTGCTCGACAGTAATTTGTTCACCCACCGTAATACTTGTGCTATCTTGAGCCACTAGTGAAACCTATGGCCCCCGGGGTCTATCTTTTATCATATAAGTTTCCAATCTACTTTATTTTGCAATCTTTACTTTCCAATATTTAACATAAAAACACCAAAAATATTTATCTTATCTTATTATCTCTATCAGATCTCACTCTCGCAAGTGGTCGTGAAGGGATTGACAACCCCTTTATCGCGTTGGTTGTGAGGTTCTTGTTTGTTTGTGTAGGTACGAGGGACTTGCGTGGAGCCTCCTACTGGATTGATACCTTGGTTCTCAAAAACTGAGGGAAATACTTACGCTACTTTGCTGCATCACCCTTTCCTCTTCAAGGGAAAACCAACGCAGTGCTCAAGAGGTAGCAGGCAGCGATTTAGGATTGGACGAGAGGGCCTGCGCGATGTGACTGGATCAAAATCAAAATCAATTTACCCTTCAATTAAGAAAGCGATCCCACATTAACTAGCTCACTTGTATTCTAGGTCATATTTGACCATGATTTTCACAAATAAAATATATGTTATACGTTGCAAAAATAATATAATTTGAAAGTACATTCAGATACGAACCAAACGATACAATTTTTGATGACATGCATTCTCATTTTGCTTGTCAAATACAGTACATGGTCAAACTTTGACCCAAAATACGCAAAACAAGAAAATACTTCCAAGACCAGCGCCGCTCCTCTCCTCTTAAACCACCGCCGCTCCTCTCCTGTTCCAATCCAAATCTGACGCCGCTCCTATCCTATTCCATTCCAAACCACCGCCCCTCCTCCCATGTTCCAATACAAAACCAGCACCGCTCCTCTCCCGTTCTAATTCAAAACCAGCGCCGCTCCTCTCCCGTTCTAATTCAAAACCAGCGCCGCTCCTCTCCTCTTCCATCCAAAAACCACCGTCGGCGAGTGAAGGTGCTGTGGAGAAGTAGATCGATGGAGGTGTACAACTGATACGTGAGGATCGCAGACGGGGACCCTGTGAAGCTAGCTAGGATGTTGGAGATATAGTCTTGGTTTGACAACAAGGACCAATTAGCAGCGACGGCAACATCCATAGCCAAATATGTGCAACAGAGCAAAAAGGTGGCGATACTCCCGAAGGGAGTCGCGCGGGAGTACATAGAGCTGCTCCTCTCGGCCATGGAGAAATTAGATTCACCGAATCCGATCGTGAGGCTGCGATGGTGGGAGTATCGATCCAAGATGGAGCATCCACCAGGGATTGAAGGATCAAGCATCTACAGGGTGCCGTTTGTGAGGGTGTTGTGCCAGAGCGAGCCGGTGGAGCCTTCGTCGACCGAACCCAACTGCAAGAGGAGAAACATGGTTGGCCCTGACGTGGCTTCCCCACCATCCTCTCCCTCACCATTCACAACGTCTCACGGGGTGGCTGTCTATCACCGAGGGATAGGAGGGGACTGCCCCCCAACCCAATAGTCGGGCAGGTCGTGAATTGTCAGGAGGAGCTTAGGGTTGTTAGTATTTGCAGGTTGTGAACTGTGTTTTGTGTTGTGTATTTTGAGAGCACTTTCAGATATCAATGTATTTTGAATTTCAGATTTACAGTATGGAGCATATGAAGTATTTTATGAATTCTAGAGATCTATTTTTAGCACTTAAAAATGTAGTTTCATATAAAAATGCAGACAATGTGATTCTCACAGAAGAAACTACAAGTTTCAGTTTCAGATAAGAAACTGCAAGTTTCAGAGGCAGAGCATTTATATTAACACACCCTTTTTGAACAGGGATAACATCATGTTGGAAGTTTTATTCATAGTCAAAAATGGAACTACTAGCTAGTTAACATCATGCTTATCAACATTCATGCATAGCACATCTTCATATGATGCACAGTCAAAAAGATATGCTATTTTCAAAATGCCCACACAATGCATGTCGAGTGTGTGAAAAACAGAGAAAACAAGGGACGAAGTTTTGGCAAGTGTTGGAGGTGGTGTGCGTAGATGACAATGAGGACCCACATGTCAATAATGGCAGAGGCAAAAAAATCCTAAAAATCCCTCGAAGGAGATAATAAAGAACCAAAGCAGATGGTATCCTACTACAAGGGTGGTCTTAAGAATCCAAAAGAGGTTGCTCAGAAGAGATAGATGTATCCCAACCTCTATTGCTCTCGTGTAAAGACTTTTTTTATGCGATATTTCCACTGGATCAGGTGGAATCGAACCCGGGCAGAACAACGGTGGGGTAGTGTCACTTGGCCACTGGGCTAGTTCAGTAGTTTCTCTAGAAATTAGGCACAACATCTATCATTATTGTAGCATGCCTTCCCCAGCTCCGGTTCGTTCTCGTCCGGGGCGTGGACGTCATCCTCCGCCTTTGTGCGCTCACTGCGGTGCCGCTGTCTGCCATTGTGAATATGCTGAACAAACGAGAGGAATTTGCAGAGACTGTACGTGGAGAGGCGGACAGTCGTGACCCACCAGGTCCATGTCCGTACGCAAGCAAGTGCCTCGTTGTAAAAGTACTTTCTCATAATGCTATACTGACGTTGGGGCCCACGGGTTTGTCAATATAGTTACATTTTTTTGAGGTGCTTCAATGTGGTTAATGAAGGAGATAAATTTACAACGAAGCCGGGGAGCTGACGGGTATCATTTATTATCAGTGGGCCAACAAGTATCAGCTGGGTTGTGGGCTGCCTCGTCTAGGCTTTCTTTTTATCATGCGCAACCCACGACATGCCGGTTTGTATTTTCTTGAGGGCCGTCATGTATCGACCGGCCTATGGACCTCCCATCCTAGGTTATTTTTCCCGAAACATCTGCAGCCCAACTTATGTATTTTTTTTGGAAAAAACACAGAGGTCTATTCTATTTTTCTATATACGAATAGGAACGCTAGGTCCAACTTATGTTTCCCTTCTAACTATATTATATATATTTATATTATTTTATATGTTATTATATATTGTTGTTATTGTCATCATATATTTAACAAATACTTACATATATAAGAAAAAATATCTCGTGTCTTATTAACTTATAAAAATAACTTTTTAACAATAAAATCCTGGATTTTTTTACATTAAGGCAACGAAAATCCTAGTGATTGTGTACAAAAGCTTGCTAAGATTTAAGGACCAATGTAATAATAAAGCACTTATTATTTAAGTATTTTTATTACAAAATGCCCAACCTCTATTTATTTTTTAATAACATTGTTACGCCCAAGCCAACATTATAATTAGAACCAGCCCAGCAAAATCATGTATTTCGAGAAAGTGCAAATGGGTTGTAATCTTTTAGGAAAAAATAAATGGGCCACATGGACGCTACATTATTTGTTCAGCCAGCCCAGCAAATTCATGTATTTTGAGAAAGTGAAAATGGGTTGTAGTTTTAACAAAATGGGTCGTATGGATGGTACATTAATTGTTCACCCACCCAGCAAATGGACTGTAATTCCCAAAAAAAGATCAAATGGACTGTAAATTCTGAAAAAATGGGTTGAATATGTGCCACATTTTTTGGAGGCTGAAATGTGGGCCAATAGGCCGAATCCAATGCAAGTCATTATCAGCTTAGTCAACAAATGATTCTGACATTGATAGCCGTTGGATTTACATCCAACCACCGACATCCATCTTCAATCTCTCGTCTTCTTCCTCCAGCACTGCCGGAACCACCTGCTCCCACCTCCTACTGCTAGCAGCTCTACTTAGAACGCTTCATTGTGAAGCGCTACCCCACCGCCGGCCAGGCCATCCCTCCACCTCTCCACACCTCCTGTTATTCTCCACCGACTGCCGAACCACGCCGCGCCGGAACTAGTTAACCCTCGTACACCTCTCGGTTTGCGACTCCACTCCCACGTCTTACCATCTCTGGCTTGTTGCCGTTCAGGGCCTCGCCGTCGTCCACCGTCTTGGATGTGCTCGGCACGGCATGGTCAACGTGGTCAACAAACAAGAGTCATCGGAAGAGGACTGTGCATGGAGAGGCTGACAGTGGGGATGCACCAGGTCCATGGATGCACGCATGCAACCGCCTCCTTATTATGCAAAAATAAATTTATTCCTTCCCCTGAAAGCTGGGACCCACCACGTATATCTTTGCATGGAAGGAAGTGCCTCCTTATTCCTGCCGCTGACAGCTGGGACCCACCAGCTACATCTTCGCACGCAAGGAAGTGTGTCCATATTACGAAAAAAATGATTCTTCCCCCTGACAGCTGGGACCCACCAGCTATTCTTTGCACGCAAGGAAGTGCCTTCTTATCCTCCCTGACAGCTGGGACCCACCCGATCGAACCGTACATAGGGTTGTTTGTCTGGTCACGAACGTGTACGTACATACTGGTCGATCGGTCTCTCTGCAGTGATGAACCGTGGCCGAGTAAGGAGCGGCACGTGTCGTAGGATAGGCGCGGACATAGCATGTCATGCAGTCCCTTCTATATCGTGTACATGTACGTACATCCACATTGCAAGAAAGTAAATACGTCTACTTACGTACATATGGGTAGGGTCTCGAACGCGTACAACGACAGCGTCCTATTCATCGGCAACCAACCGCCTGGGTCGGAACAGAGAAACTGATCATGTTCATCGAGACGCAATGGAATGCGTCTTGTTCATCGGGAGTCAACCGGCTTGGACGGAACAACCGAAACGAGGCCCGGCGTACAGCAGAATGGAGGAAACGGCCTTCTGTTCGACCGCCTACGGTCGAAACGGGATCATGTTCATCGGGAGGGGTATGGCGTACCGCAAAATGGAGGAAACAGACTTCTCTTCGACCTCCTACGGTCGAAACAGGGTGTTGTTGATCGGGAGGGGTGTGGGGTACCGCTAAACGAAGGAAACAGACTTCTCTTCGACCTCCTACGGTCGAAACGGGGTCTTGTTCATCGGGAGGGGTGTGGCGTACCGCAAAACGGGACTCCACGGGCTACTGTTCATCCACCATCTACTGCCTCACTCCAGCCTCCACGGGCTACTATTCATCCAATGTTGATCTCCTCTAGCCTCCACCTGCAACTGTTCATCCACGACATCTTCCTCCTGCCTCCACCAGCTACTGTTCATCGATGGGGTCCTATTCATCCAGCCTCCACCGGCTACTGTTCAACCATCCCTCCACGGGGTCCTGTTCATCCACCCCCAACCAGCTCGATCGGGGGCCTGTTCATCCAGCGGCAATGGCCTCTACTACCACGGGGTCCTATTCATCCAACCCCCACCGAGAACTGTTCATCCAACCCCCAACAATGCTCATTGTTCATCAAGAGGCAGCAGGTTCGATCGGCTTCAGTTAGCAGCAGTAGCGAAGGAATTGCTCGGTTCAGTGAACAACTAGGGATCGATCGCTCGGGTCAGTAACATAGCCAGTGTAATCGCTCGGGTTCAGCAAGCAAACGCCTCGCACAGGTTCAGTTAGAGCCCAATGCCTCACACACACGCGCGTACGTATATGAGAGAAAACACGCAAACTCTGTTCATCACTCCGCCCCGACCACCCATCGTAACTGGGAACTCCTCAATATTTTCCTCGCCCTCGCTTCTACCATGATTTTTTCCGTCATGGACGGCCCAAAGAATGTCATGCAACTGCGTCCCCGGCCCGCCTAGGATGAAAAGCCCATTTTTTGTCATAGAAGTAGGAGCCCATCACATCTATGATGATACCGGGTTTTGTCACAATTGTCGTCATAAAAGTGTCATAAGCATGACAGAAAAAAAAATCGTTCGGCCCAAAATGTCACGGATGTGTCTTTTTTTTGTAGTGGAGGTTTTTTTAGTCTTTAGGGCTAGAGCTACATTCACCACCTCATCACCTTAGGGTTTAGCTCATACAGATCTCAAGGTAGATCTACTCTGTAAACCATATCATCCATCACCATAGGCTTTTACCTCTTCGAGAGGGCCTGAACCTGGGTAAACACTGTGTTTGTCGTCCTTTGTTCCCCATCGATCGTAGATCCATAGCTCGGGACCCCCTACCCCGAGGTCTGCCGATTTTGACACTGACATTTGTGCTTTCATTGAGAGTTCCGCTGCAAGATCCCCAACGGATCGATGGCTCGCCTGATCATAGGAGAAGGCATCGGATCTGGGGACTTCTTCGTCCACGGACAACTCTTCACGTTTGGCAGCATCTGTTGCACGCAAACCTGACTGATCGTCTAGCTCAGGTCGACGCCTTCGCCCCTGGACATCAAATTCGCTTCGGTAGTCTGGAATATGTTGAGGACACTGTCGGTGTCAAAACCGGCGGATCTCGTGTAGGGGGTCCCGAACTGTGTGTCTAAGGCTAATGGTAACATGAGGCGGGGGACATGATGTTTACCCAGGTTTGGGCCCTCTCTATGGAGGTAATACCCTACTTCTTGCTTGATTGATCTTGATGAATATGAGTATTACAAGAGTTGATCTACCACGAGACCGTAATGGTTAAAACCCTAGAAGTCTAGCCTATATGATTATGATTGCCTCTATGGACTAAACCCTTCGGTTTATATAGACACCGGAGGGGACTAGGGTTGTACAAAGTCGGTTATAGAAAAAGGAATCTTCACATCCGAGCGCCAAGCTTGCCTTCCACGCCAAGGAGAGTCCCATCCGGACACAGGAGAGAGTCTTCCATCTTGTATCTCCATAGCCCAACAGTCCGGCCCATGTTACATAGTCCGGCCGTCTGAGGACCCCCTAATCCAGGACTCCCTCAGTAGCCCCTGAACCAGGCTTCAATGACGAGGTGTCCGGCGCGTGAATTGTCTTCGGCATTGCAAGGCAGGTTCCTTCTCCGAGTACTCCAAAATAGTTTGTGAACACAAGAATCGTGTCCAGCTCTGCAAAACAAATTCCACACACAACTGCAGAGAGTATAATATTTCATGAGTTCAATCCACTGACAATTTTTGTAGTGTGACCTCATGTCATCGCCCGGCCATTATTTCGAACCATTTTTAGCCTGCCACTCCATGTTTTGAGATGCGGTTTCATTGGCACGCCTTGTCAAAGCAGAGATTGTGTACCCTTATTGCCGGATTCTCATCAATACGGGCGTGGGTAACCCAACCGTTCTGTTGGCAAGATTCCTTGGGAATAGGCAGGTTTTAAGGCCTAGGAGGGGGCGTTTGATATTCATCGCCTTTATAAAGGGGCTAAGACCCGTCTCTTCTTTTTCACGCCAACTCTTTCCTCAACCTCTCACACCTCAAGTTCCAGCACCCTAGGTTCAAGTTAATTGCTTCATGCTTCCCAATCATGTCCGGACCCAGCCCTCAAGGCCGGTGGGTGGCTTCCTCTATCACAGAGGAGGATATCGCGAAGCTCCGGGAGGCAAGATACCTGACCGCGGAAATCCCCCACAGGCTTCCTACTTAAGGGCAGGTTATTCCTTCTCCCAGATCCGGTGAGAGGGTCGTACTCATCTCCCACTTCCTCCGAGGGCTAGGGTTCGCTCTTCATCCCTTCATTCGAGGGCTCATGTTCTATTACGGGCTAGATTTTCACGATATAGCTCCGGACTCCTTTCTTCACGTCTCGGCGTTTATTATCGTGTGCAAGGCCTTCCTCCGTATTCCCCCACACTTCGTCTTGTGGCTCAAGACCTTTAATGTGAAGCCGAAGGTACTCAACGGGAAACAGGCGGAGTGCGGTGTTGCTGCAGTGAGCAAACTCACCAAGACTCCTTGGCCAAAGGGATCCTTCACAGAAACTTCCGACCTATGGCAGCAGGAGTGGTTTTACATCACTGAACCCCACCAAGTGGGCAGCTACACCTGCGTTCTGATCTGGCCCTCCGCCACATCTTGCATCATGGATTAACAAGGGGCTGGACTGGGGATCCATTGATGAAGTGTGGATTCTGCAAAGCCGCATCCAGAGCCTCATTGAAAAGGACACCGGTCTTATCAACGTAATCGAAGTAATGCTAGTTTGTCGGGTCCTACCGTGTCAACAACGGCCTCTCCGCATGTGGGAGTTCAATCCGGAAGGACCACGAACCCTTCAGCACTTCTCTGGCACGACACTCAGAGGAATGTGGAAATTATTCTTCGGGACAAGAAAATAGTGGCCAGATACTATAGAGGGCATTGGCGTTGACTGCAACCATCCGGATACCTTGGTAAGCACTCGACTCCCGAACACAGCTTAGTTAAATTTCTCATAACAAAATACTGAGAAAACCATACTCGGCTAGGGCTGGATAAAGAAGGCGGAGAGTATTAGGTGTTCAACCCCTCTTCCCGAAGACTCAGCTGATCCGGTGTTGACAAGGATGCTGGCTCCGGCACCATACCAAGTGCCGGCGGAGGAAGGCAAGGAGGAGAGCAAAAAGGCCCAAAGTGGCCCCCATTCTAAAGGTACACCAGACACCTCGTCCAGGGAGATTGGAACTCCCTCTTCTGAAGATGAAAGGGCAGGAGAAACTGACATCCCTTCTCCCCATGGGAAGAAGAGGACCGCCTCCGAAGATCTGAAGATAAAGGCTTCTAAGCAAGGGAAGATATCCCTGTCAGGAGGTTCTGGTTCAGGAGGCGACGTCAACACGCAGTTCCTCCGCAAGGACAGGCCTTTAGCTGAATCGTAAGTGAACAGGGGTGTAATAAACATATCCCGTCCTTTCCTGGTTGCAAGGGTAATATTTAAAATATATGTTTGCAGTCCGGCACACAGCCATCCTCAATAGTCCTCATCCTTGGGGGATCTTCTTCCAGAGATGATGGAGAGCGAGATGCCTCCACCGATCTCCCCGTCCAATAGGTCAGACGACCCCGAGGTGTCATCCCGTAGGATCTCTCCCGATCAACAAGCGGTGTGAGGGATAATGAAGACTGGGCCCAAAGGTGACACTTGGGCCATCCAGGGTTCGGGGTGTGCGGCCCCTACGGGGAACAACAATGAAGGCCCCGGACTATCCGATTTACAGCCAGAGACGACTCTAAGGACGAGTAAACATATTCCTTTGAAGGGAGTCTGTACCCCTTTAGCTGCTTCCAGGGATCCGGAGGTGCTGGGTACATTTACGGACACATTGCAACATGCGCCCGTCTCAAAGGAACATCATACCTTGATGGGTACGGTAATTGAGAGGGTTCTGTCCGTGAAAAGCGGATTGAATGAAGCTTTTACGGGCCTGCTAAGAGGCTTCGATGTACGTATTGTAATATTTTCAATTGTGCTATAAACGCAAAATGCACATGTGTATAGATAGTAGCCCCTGAGACTATGGTTGGCGTCCAAAGGGAGGCGATAAGAGGATCGAGAAAGATATGCCCAGGAAATAGTCCGACTAATTGGAACACAGGCTATTACATCCCTGGTGACTGCCCAAGCTACAGAGGTTGCAGATCTAAAGGTGAAACTTGATGTGGCGGACGATGACATCACACTTATTAACAGGCGGCTCGACGAGGCACAAGGTATGTTTTTGGGGCAGTCAGTATATGCAAGTACTATAATATAAGCATGACATTGAGAATTGTATACTGAGATATACATAACTGCAGATAGTGCCACCGTAGTTGAGACCCTTCGGGATGAGCTTTCCCGAGCCAAGGAGCAAGCCAGGATGAATAATGCAGCTACCGAAAAGGCAGCTGCTGAATTAAAGGCCTAACAGGCTGCTCGGCGCCAGTGCGAGGAGAGAATATCTAATATGGCTCTTGAGCTAAAGGATGCCACTAGCCGATGCGAATTTCTCGAGAAAGAGAACAAAACCGGAGCGGCCAATCTTGACAAAGTCTTACAAGAGGCGAGGGAAGCACGGTCAGAGCCTAGAGCGGCTCGGGAGGAGATCCGACAAGCTGGGAAGATTGCGGCTGGTAAGCCATTCTTATTACAAACTAAATTCGGCGATCCGAAGTATGCCCCGCTTAATCAAATGTGGAGTTCTCTAGACGCATTTTTGGACTTGCCAAAGAGTGTCTCCTATGCGACGCAGTTTTTCCAAGCACAAGAAGGACATGCAACGGAAAGGCTTTTCTGGTTGCAATTCAGCATGCCAAAGCGTCCATTGTTGCTGAGCGAACAGATGGCCTAGTGGGCCGAGCTCCACAAAATATCCGAATCTGCCATGAAGGACGTCGTGGTCCGGCTGTGGCCGACTGAGCCAATTCCGAATAGTTATTTCAGTTTGGTGCAGCGACTTGTTGATGCAGTGCCGTGTATCGACGTTGTAAAGCGGTCAACGTGCATAGAAGGTGCACGGATGGATTTTGCCCGCATCAAGACATACTGGGCGAATATGAAGGCCACTGATATTGCAGCGAAAAGTCCACCCAAGGGCAAGGACCATCACACACCGGAGCATTATTTTGAGAATGTCCTAGAGGGCGCCCGCTTGATAGAGGGTCAGTGCTCGAAAGATATTCTCTTCGAATGAAATGTACCAAAATTGTCAAAACAATATTATGATACATTAGGGCTATGTTTTATACTTTTGCCTAAAAAGTTTATGGTGCCTTCTGTGCGGCCATTTTTTGTATAATCTGAAAGTTTACCAGTCGTCGGCTTCGGCCCCCTTGCGTATAACGCGGGGGTGTTCAGAAAAGCACTTGATCACTCTTGACCCAATGTCTTAGTCCATTAAGGAGGTGTTAGTGCGGTGAACCAGGCAATCGGACTATAGGGCTTTAACACTTTCACTTAGCCATAGGAGTTTGACGGCGGGTCTATGATATAGCCGCTGGTATGTACGCGGTTGTCCGAATACGGTGCATTTACATACATGACGAGAAGAACGGTCCTTCGTGTAATTGGGAAGGAATCACGAAGATTCTGGTGAGTCATTGAGTGGTTGACCGCAGCTCTCACCGCATCATGACAGTTAGTTTTTGGCTTTCTCTACTGAGGTGCTCATCCAGATGAACGAGGACACAATCGCAGTAGTTCTTCCTTTACTACCCTAGCCGATAGAGCAGAACGTAAGGTAGTAAGCATGGGAGCTAGGCAACCCAACTATTGACCAAAGACATGATTCGGAGCTGATGCATATAAGGCCAAACTCGTGACGACGAACACTCCCTATAGGTGTTTGGACTTTTCAATGTATACCGGGCCGAATACAACCCCTGGTAATGGACCCTGGTATCAAGGCACGCGTGGCAATCTGACATGGGGAGAGAACGCAGGTGGTGAGAGAATAAAACTCCAAACACAATATGAACCAAGCTGCTTCTATAATATCCCTTTCTAGTACGGCGAGCCGTGTACTTACAGATAATGCCGATAACTTCCTTGGACATTTTACATGCCAAAAAGGTATAAAATAAAAAGAGATAAAAGGTTTAAACATGGTCTTAATCTAAAAAGAAACCTTAGTGCGGGCACTACTACACGTCCGCGTCGTTTTCTCCTTTGTGATGTGTCCTTGAAGGGGGGAGTGTGATGGCCATCTGTAAAAAAGGAAAAAAACTGGAAAAAGGGATCCAGTGTGGCCGTAAACAAAGCTGGTTCGTTTAATGAACCTTGAAAGATAACTTTAGAGTCCAAATAGGGTCGAGCCGAACTATGGACTATTTGTGTGTAGTGTGCCCCCAGTGCCGCCCAAGGAATTTTAAGGGTATACTTGTGTACACGAGGCACGTACGCTATCACCTTATGGGGCAGTCGATGGGGGCGTAACTGCTAAACAAGCTCAGGTTCATCTGAGCTCCCGCACTGAGGCGTACGCCGAACACATTTGGCTGTGTCCGCGGTCTTAACGACCGATGAGCTGTTTGGCTTGAATAGACCGTTTTGGACTTCGGCTGCTAGGGCCGCAGTGTCCTCCTCCGTACGGAGAGAGCGCTCCATATTTCCATTGACCGTAATGACGCCACATGGTCCAGGCATTTTGAGCTTTAAATAAGCATAATGTGGGACTACATTAAAGCGGGCGAAGGCCGTTCTTCCGAGTAGTCCATGATAGCCACTTCGGAACGGAGCTATGTTGAAGATTAGCTCTTTGCTTTGAAAATAACCGGGAGAGCCGAATACAACCTCCAATGTTAAAGAGCCCGTGCAACAGGCCTCTACGCCCGGTACAACACCTTTAAAGGTCGTGCTTCTTGACTTGATTCTTGACGGGTCTATCCCCATCTTCCGGACAGTGTCCTGATATGTCAGATTGAGACTGCTGCCGCCGTCCATAAGGACTCGAGTGAGATGGTATCCGTCGATTATTGGATCGAGCACTAGGGTAGCCAAAACCCCGTGACGGATACTTGTCGGATGATCCTTGCGATCAAAGGTGATCGGACAGGCCGACCATGGGTTGAGTTTGGGGGCAACAGGTTCCATGACATAGACATCTCGGAGTGCGCGCTTGCGCTTCCTCTTTGGGATATGAGTGACATAGATCATGTTCACTGTTTTGATCTGCGGTGGAAATTTCTTCTGTCCCCCTGTGTTCGGCTGGCAAGATTCATCCTCGTATTCGCTCTGAGGTCCCTTCTCCTTGTGTTCGGTGGTGAGCTTGCCGGCCTGCTTGAAGACCCAACAACTGCGGTTGGTATGGTTTGCAGGTTAGCGGGGGTGCCATGGATCTGGCAGGGCCTATATAATATTTTGTCTAGGCTAGATGGACCATATTTGTTGCCTTTAAATGGCTTCTTCCGTTGACTGGGTCTGGGGCCACTGAATCCGGCGTTTACCGCTGTATCATCTGGGCTTCTAGCATTGTTTCGACGTTTGTTTTTGTTACGTCGTGGCTTTCCATTGTCATCCCTGACTTCGGATGTGCCAGGGTCGCTGGTGCTGCTGCGGGCTAACCAGCTGTCCTCGCCCGCGCAAAAATGGCTCATGAGTGTAGTTAGGGCTGCCATTGTCCTTGGATTTTCCTGGCCGAGGTGTCTAGCTAGCCATTCGTCCTGGACAATGTGCTTGGAGGCCGCTAAGGCTTCGGCGTCCGGACAATCGATGATTTAGTTCTTCTTAGTGAGAAACCGATTCCAAAGCTTACAGGCTGATTCCCTGGGTTGTTGGATTATGTGACTTAGATCGTCAGCATCCGTGGGCCGGACATTGGTCCCTTGAAAATTGGCCCGAAAAGCATCCTCAAGTTCTTCCCAACTTCCAATGGAGTTTTCTGGGAGGCTTTTTAGCCAGTGCCGAGCTGGTCCTTTCAGCTTGAGGGGTAAATATTTGATGGCGTGGAGATCATCTCCACGAGCCATGTGGATGTGAAGAATAAAGTCTTCTATCCAGACTGCAAGATCCGTCGTTCCATTATATGCCTCGATATTTATGGGTTTAAACCCTTCTGGAAATTCATGATCCAGCACCTCATCGGTGAAGCACAGGGGGTGTGCGGCACCCCTATATTTGGCTACGTCGTGGCGTGGGTCCGACGGTTGTAATGTTCGGTATCGGCTCCGAACTGGTATATGACCGACTTATTTGGCTTGATAACCACAGTCCCGCGTGGGGGCACAGTCCCTGGATCCGTAGATGGATCTGGTCTTGCCAGCCTTTATGTTCAGGTCCTCATGTATATCGTGTTTCTGGCCCTGAGCCACGGCCTCCCTTCCTTTATGGGGAGGGGGTGCGGGCTTGTGTACGCCATTGCTAGCCATTCTGTCTCATCCACGAGGTGGTCGGTTCGGCTTGTCGGCGATATTGTTCTTTTGCAGTATGGGCGCAATAGCCTCGTTGTCGAATTCGGGCAGCAATTTACGCTTAGGATAGCCCTTTGTTTGGCGATTACAACCATATTTTTCCTGAGCATCTAGCACTTTGTTCCATCTATCATTGAGCGTATCCTGTGCGGCTTTAAGCCGCTGCTTCTGCTTCTTCAGGCTCCTTGCAGTGGTGATAAGCCTTCGATGGAGGCGCTCTTGTTCTAAGGGTTCTTCTGGGATGATGAATTCATCGTCGCCCAGGCTGACCTCCTCTTCGGAGACAGGTTGATAATTGCTATCTTCGGCATCGCTGTGGTCAGACAACGACCCCGGACTGAGTTTGCCGTCCTCTCGCTCGTCCTACTCCATCACTGGATCTGCGGGGTCCTCGGCTTGGTCTGGATTATCACCGTCGTCAGTGACAATGTTGCGATCTTTCCCTTTGCCAGATCGAGATCGGTGCTTCTGACGCTGAAGCTTGGGAGGTTCATCAACAGACTTATCGTTATCGCCGTCGGCCTCCTTCTCTTTAAGTGTGTCCACCGTATATACATCGTATAAGGAGGTGGCTGTCCAACGTCCTATAAGCGGTTGTTTTTGTGCCTGCTCCTCTCCGGTATCATCGTCCATACTGTCGATGTCTTCGGAGCTATAATCGAGCATGTCGGTTAAGTCTTCGACAGTGGCTATAAAGTGGGTGGTGGGTGGGAAGCGTAATTCTCCGTCACCAGCTTCCAATTCAAGCCGGATATAGTTTGGCTGAGAGTCTCCTGATAAGGAGAGGGATTTTAATGAGTTTAGCACATCGCCTAAAGGTGAGTGCCGGAAGATGTCCGCGGAGCTGAACTCAATGATCAGCACCTGATCAGTTTCGATGGGCGCAGATGCACACGGTTCAAAACCTCTAGCCGGAGATGAATCCCAGGTTCCGGTGACACAGGCTCCGCTCAAGGTTGGATCTGTGTGCGGCTCTAATGCCGCTGAGTCTGCGGCTTCTGTGGTGGGGTTGAGTTTCCCATCCTCGAACGGTACAATTTGCTCTGGGTCTAGGGTCAAAGCAGTTACAGGCGCTATCTCCTGAGCACGGTTGTCGGTGTCAAAACCGGCGGATCTTGGGTAGGGGGTCCTGAACTGTGCATCTAAGGCTAATGGTAACAGGAGGCAGGGGACACGATGTTTTACCCAGGTTCGGGCCCTCTCGACGGAGGTAATACCCTACTTCCTGCTTGATTGATCTTGATGACATGAGTATTACAAGAGTTGATCTACCACGAGATCGTAGAGGCTAAACCCTAGAAGCTAGCCTATGATTCTGATTGTTGTTGTCCTATGGACTAAACCCTCCGGTTTATATAGACACCGGAGGAGGCTAGGCTTACACAGAGTCAGTTACAAAGAAGGAGATCTAACATCCGGATCGCCAAGCTTGTCTTCCATGCAAAGGAGAGTCCCATCCGGACACGAGACGAATTCGTGAGTCTTGTATCTTCATAGTCCAATAGTCCGGCCAGAGTATATAGTCCGGCTGTCCGGATACCCCCTTATCCAGGACTCCCTCAGTAGCCCCTGAACCAGGCTTCAATGACGATGAGTCCGGTGCACGGATTGTCTTCAGCGTTGCAAGGCGGGTTCCATCTCTGAATCGAGAGTACCTGTTGTAGCGTACAGTGTCCGGCTTCCCATCAATGTTGTACTCCTCGACTTTTACGCTTCAATAATGGCCAACTCCACGTGTCGAGCGAATACTAGGAGCCGGACCATTTTTACATTTGACACCCCCGACCCTGCAGGCAAACCGTCTATTTGAAGAGACGGGGATCCTCAGATCCAAATCTCACCTTCTTCCCTCAGGCAAGCATTCAACAGAGCGCATCTGGAAAAAACCATTCCATCATGGCCGGTCACCGCAGCTCCTCTTCTCGCTCCCTTAGCTCTAAGTCAGGTGATTGGGAAGAATGTTCTGTCCCCCACAGTCATTTAGTAGAGTTGCAGACCCAATGGTTTCTTCCACCGGCGTACATGGTCCCCATCTGAGCCGGACTAGCCACCTACAATGGCAGGGCGCAAGCGGAGAGATCTCCTAACCCATCTCAGGAGGAGCAGGTATGCCTCATCCCATATTTGCTAAGAGGCGTCGGGTTTCCAATCCACCCATTCCTTCGCGGGCTCCTAGAGTTCTATGGCCTCCAGTTCCACAACTTTACCCCCGCCTCCATGCTGCACATCGCAGGATACGTTGCTCTTTGTGAATTATTCCTGGGCTGCGAGTCTCACTTCGAGTTATGGAAGAAGTTATTTTGCCTCGTCCCTCACAATCAAGGGGAAGCTATATATCAAGTGGGCGGAGCCGAAATATGGCGCGTCGCCTAGACCAGATACCTGTCCAGCACTCCAAAGAAGGCATCTGAAGACTGGCCCTCGGAGTGGTTTTATGTAGATGACGTTCCCCTCCCGGACCCAATACGGACGGGCCTCCCTGAGTTTAATAACGTCCGCTGAAGAAACACCGAAGTTGGCGCCCTCGGAGCCCCCAGGAGGAAGATACCAGAGAAGTGCACTTCCTGATGAGCAGGATAAAAACACTGGCCCAATCAAGACTGACAATAGTCGAGGTTATATCAATATGCATAATGCGGGGGGTGCAGCCACTTCAATATCGAGGGAAGCCCATGTGGCACTTCAACGGGGAAGACGATGCCACCCGCTGTGGTCGTAAAGGTCCGGACTCCGCCACTGCTCTGGCGAAAATACTGTCCGATTTGTATAAAGGAGAAGAAGAAGAATTCGTTCGTATCAAACCGCGGGATGGATTTTCCATGTACAACTCCCCAAGCTGGGTAAGCTGTTACTCTTTACCCAACTCTATCCATTCTGGCGCCCTTCATCACAATCATTTACCTTGATATTTCTAAGTAGGAACTGAGAAAGGCCGTGAAAGAGTTCAACAGCCCTCCTCCGCAGCCAGAGGATCCTGGTCGGGCCCTCGACCCCAGACTTGAAGAAGATCCGGATATATCTGTGGAGCTTGTCAATGGGACATTTTATCAAGCAAGCTGCGACGGCACCTTGGTGGCTATTATCACTGATTATCCCGGACTGCTCCCTGCGTCGCGTGTAAGCAAAGCTGAAGCTTTAACTTCTGAAGAGGATTCCTTTCTTATATCATGCCTTATGCACAAATATCTTATTTTTATAGAGACGACCATCGGAATGCGGCGCCGAGCCCCTGGGGGCTCATCAGCAAAGGGCATCCGGGCCAGGCAGGCTCAAGAGGAAGGCGGTTAGGGTTGAAACACCGTCACAGAGGTATAGTTAAAATCTGCTATGTGATTATCGTGTTTGAAATGTAAAAGCGTCCATCGTGTCCTGGTAGAAAGAGTAGTCGCCGGACTATATCCGGAGATCCTGCCGGTCATGCCTCCACCAGCCGGATTCCAGAACCGGCTTCAAGAGAGGAGGCCAATGCAGGGCCGATGCCGAATTGTCCTCCGACAGAGGATGCAGATAAGCTCTCCACCACCAATTCTGAAGTAGAGAGCGCCACGAATCACCGGCGCCGACGGGCCGTACTTTGTAATGGTATCTTTTCCGAAGAGGCATTCAATGCCTTCAATTCAGGAGACGCATACATCTGAGCTGCCCAAGATGGGCTCGCCCGAGCGACGGACTAGTATGCAAAAGATATACGGGTAAGAGAATTTGATAGCATGTATAGCAGTAGCCCCTGAGACTTGAAACAGTTGGAACAACTGATTTAAGGATCATTGTATGCACAGGTTCTTGTAGAGAAGAATACCCATTTGTCTCAAGAGCTAGAGGAGTGCAAGACCCAGCTGAGGGCCACGGTTGCCAAACTAGAGGAATCCCAGAAGGCCTCCTCTGGTAACATTTGTCTCAATAGAGAAATTTTAAGGAAATATACCAGTTAGTAGTTGGCTTGCTTTATAAGTCTAACAAAAAATTCTGCAGACAATCCCGGGGAGAATCCGGAGATCGTAAGAGATAGTGAGTCGCATCTCCAAAGATAGCTAAAGGTGTGACACTCCAAAAAAAATTATTTGGTTTTCAACAAAAATTCATTGTTTCATTTGAAGGAGGCTATTTAAAATCTTTTAAAAAAGACTCTCCCTCTCAAATATTTTTTTTCTCTTATGACAAAATCTTTTTGGGGTTATCCTCAACTTTGATGTTGGGCTTTGAAGGTTCTTCACTGGTGTTGACTCACCATAAATTATTTTTGGAGAGTTTCAATTTTAAAAAAGAAAATCCTTAGGGTTATGGATTTATTCCTTTTATTCCAACCATCCTCTTTCACAATGTCTCTTATTAAAATTTTCTCCAAAAACACCTCCCTCCACTTTGGGTCAAGTCAAGTAGCCATTCCTAGCAAGTTCAACTCATTTTTGATTTTTATTTCATTTATTTTTTCCCCAAAATTATTTTTGTCCTTATTTTTGGACTTATGTGATTTACAAAGGAAGTATCTTTTTCCCTTTGAGTTTTGATCTCAAACCAACTCCTCTGGCTAGTCCTTAGCACCCCCAACCTAGATCCATCAAGATCCACTCTTCCATAGTTCAAAATTTTCAAGTTTTGCTCATTGCAAGTTTGGACCAGATTCATCATTTTTGGTGAAATTCATATTTTCTCATCTCCAAAAATTCTACCAAAAATCAGGCAGCCCCCAGGTGCATTGAGAGGCCATCTCACCAAAGATCAGCTCCATATAAATTGCCCACATGCCAAAACCATTTCATCGAACACCTGGCCTACACTGTTACTGCACATGTTCAGAAATTCAGTGTTTCAGTCGACAGTCAGTGTCGTTTTCTTCAGAGACTTGGCGTCGATCTCACCAGTGCACGCTGGCGCCTTGCGCACTGCTGCTCCTTCTTATACAGAGCACCGCATGCTCTCTTGGACGGGCGCAGGTGTCGGTGACGGCGTGCCTCGCCGACGCCGGCAGCTTCTGCAGTGGCAGAGCCACCCGTGGCGGCCAGCGGGAGCCAGCGGCAACTTTCTGCGCAGTCCAACACCGCCCAAACCACCCAAGGCCTCCGCGTGGCCGTCTACTTGCCAGCGCACGCCGCAGCACCGTCGCCGTGACCCGGCAAGCACAGGGCGCGCTCTCTGCTGTCGATGGGCCCGCGAAGCACCGTTCCGTCGAAACCGCGGAGCCAGCCAAATCCAATCGTGGTTAAAGTCTGAATGAAACCAGTGGATCTCCACGTTGATGCCCAGCCACCTAAACCAACCGTCCGGCCACTGCATCACCGTAATCGCCGCCGGAGTTATCCCGTTCGCGGGAACCGCCTCGGGCCGGCTATAAACAGCCACCCCGAGCTCGCCTTCGACCTGCACTACTCCCTCCACCTCACCAGAACCCCGCCAAGGCACCAGGAGGACCCCGAGGAGGTCTCCTTCTCCGTCTCCGGCCGCCACGATCCGCCTCGGGCTTCAGCTCGATCCACTCAGGTGAGGCCACCCCCGCCTCCCAAACCACGTCAGCAGCCCTCTGGTGCACCCAATACACTGACCCACGCCCCAATTTAAAGCTTGCAGCCCTCCCCGGCGAGATCCATCGACGCCCGAGCCGCCGTCTGCCGGAGTGAAGGCCACCGTCGACGTGGAGCTCGCCGACGACCAACTCCACCACCCACAGACGCGGGAGAGCACCCTGAGTCCATAGGTACCCTTCGCTCCTCCTAACTCGCCGTGGATCGCCGCCGGCGACCACCGCAGCCTTCGTGCGCCGGCGCGCTCTGTCTTCTCCCTCCAACTTTCAAACCTGACGAGTGGGCCCCCCTCATCAGCCTCTCTGTTTTATTCGAACCGTTTTCTCTGGAAAGTGCCTTCGGGCAAATACGCTTTCGGTCTGAAACGTTTTTCTGGCTTTTTCTGTTCAACCCCCTGGAAAGTTTCTGTTTCATTACAGACAAGTCCCTGGGCTAAAACTTTAATATCTTTTAAACATAAAATGATTTTTGAGTGATCCTTTTTGTGTCACCTTTATTTTTCTATCTAGTTTTTTATCATATTTATTTGAAAAATATTTGGAGCACTTTTTGTGCACACACGGTATTTATGTTAGAAAGTATTTTTCTGTATACCGTAGATACCGGATGAGGTGACGGAACCGCGAACTTCACCGAGCTAGACTCGGACTACTCCGAACCAGGCAAGCATGTTTGAACCTTTGATATGATGAGTGTTTTGCATGTTTGCTTTGAGTAGCTAGTTTATGGCATGTTCATATATATAGCAGTAAGTGTTATATTACATGCAAAGCTGATGCAAGTGAGCTTCGAAATTCCATATACTTTATGATGTGAGTTTATATGATCATGTGGTGACATGAGAGGTGGTAAGATGGCAGTGTTGAAGCATGCCAGTCTTATGCCAAACCATTTAACTCCAGTGTTAACGTGGATCAAGTCACGTTATCATCCATTCCTTCCTTTTGTGCTACCACATGTTTTCTGCAAAGAATATGGTTTAGTAACTTGCAAACCGCTTTCCTCGTACACACCAGATAGAGAGGCCGTGATGAGGGTTCCATGGCCCTGGATTAAAGCCAGTCATCCGGTCAGGGGGCATGGGTGTTTCCGGTTGGGACCGAGAGGGGGGGGCACCCCTTAGAGCGCGTGTATATAAATTTGAACCCATGCTATTCGAGGTTGTAGCCTCCCCGTCTCAAAGTTTTTCTTGAACGTTGCCTAGGGTGATTCCTGGCATCATGAGGTGGAAATGGGTGTGTACTGGTTAGATGTGTTTCTACTGAAATATCGTAAACGGAACTAGTCCTTCGTGACTACTGAAATCCGTTGGCTGTGGTTAAATAGTACAAACTCTGCAGAGTCAAAATCATTCAAGTAATCGTATCTTGATCAACGACTGTGTTCAACCTATCTTTGTCAGTATCAGTCTTAGTGACAAAACTCCGATGAACAAACATGAGTGTTTAGTCCGGTTAATGATTTATTCCTGTGGTCGGACTAATCCGTTTATTATCATGTGCTGAGTATTTCCTGTGAGTGATATATCTTCATGAATTTATAGAATATAAATTATGAAATATAAGCCCTTTCTGTGATGTCGCTCAAACGTCTGACTGTGGCACGCTTGCTGTTTACTTCCAATATAAGCCCTTTCTGTGATGTCGCTCAGACGTCCGACTGTGGCACTCGTGTTGTTTACTTCCAATATAAGCCCTTTATGTGATGTCGCTCAGACGTCCGACTGTGGTATCTCTGTTATTTATTTTCATTATAAGGCCTTTTCGAGATGTCGCTCAGACGTCCGACCGTGGCTTCGCTGTTATTTACTTTCATTATAAGCCCTTTTCGAGATGTCGCATAGACGTCTGACTGTGGCACGCACTGTTATTTACCTTTTAATATAAGTCCTTTATGTGGTGTCGCCGAGACGCCCGACTGCGGCATGTTAATTTATTTATTTCACCTTTCGAGGCGTCGCTTCAGACACCCGATCGGTTTTCAGTATTTTATGGGATTTTGAGAGGATTACCCCCTGACTTCCTTTTTATTCTACATGCCTTGCAAACATATTATTTGAGTGTGCATTGCTAACTGCTCATGGTGCATCGTGTTTGCATTTGTTATATCTTATGTCCGAACTGTCTTGCGAGTACATTCAAAGTACTCACCTGGCTTGTTGATTTGGCCAGTTGTTGATGAAGGCGATCTCATGGATGAAGTGTACAATAGCCAGTCCGACGCCTAGAGGAGTCCCAGTCAGTCCCGTGCGATCCTGGATTTGGTCACTTGTATTATATCCGCTTCCGCTACCCAAATAAATTCATCGAGCCTCACTTCGACGCTCGATGAGCTGCAAGATTAGGAGTCTTGTTACCCACTCCACTGTGACATATCCACCACCACTTTTATATCGAGCCAGTAGTATGCCACCACACCCTTGTGTCATATCCGCCCTTATGTAAAATATTGGCGTGCTTGTAATAAATTGTTGAGCAACCTCAGCTCTTTAATACTACTGGATTTTTGTATCAAGGATTTGTCTACCAGTAAGGAGGATTTTCCTATACTGGTCTATATAAAGGTCGGTTGCTTGATAAGCTTTTTATTGAAAAACCGGTCGTGACAAACTTGGTACCAGAGCCAGGCTGACTGTAGGAAGCCACTAGGTGCGATCGCTAATCGGTTATTAGCGTAATTAGTGCTATTTTAATATTTTGCAAATGTAGTCATTTTTCTGACAGTCAGCATAAATGTATGATCTGACCATTCAGAATTTTTGCCTATTTTTGTAGATGGCTGGCAACGACTATGAGTCGCAGGTGTTCGCCAACGTACCTGAGGGGTTCGTCAAGCTCCTCACCTCCATCGTCAAAATCGCGATCAGGCCATCGACTCGTCCGGAGTTCACACTCTACCAGCACAAGATCAACGACGGTCTGTCCATGCACCAGGCCGCGGTGCAATTCAAGGGAGGGCGTGTTGAGTTTCGCCGCTTCCGGTTTGTGGGCAGAGCCATGCCTACGGAGAGGCATGCTATGAAGATGGCTGCCCGTGAGGTGATAGCTCGTCTTCAGGATGTTCTTCCTTCAATGAAGACTCGTCACTACCGCTACCTCCCCTGCCACGTGCCACACACCTATCACTACGCATTTGCTTGCCCTAGAGGAGAAATGGATGAGGCCATTGAGATGCTGATTGAATATCTCAAGGCACTCGAGGCAGCATTTGATAACCTTGTGGACGACCTCGTGGTTGCTCGTATGGCAGTCGTGCATAGCTGTTCCGCCAACAGGAGGGAGCTTCTTCATACAGCTGCACCACTGACTTACGTCTCGTCCTCAGCATCCCACACACCTGCCACACTCGCCACTGCTTGCCGCCTGCCTACTACTGAAGAATTTGACCGATTCATCGCTCCTACCCCAGTCAGAGCTGCACTACCTACCGCACCCGTTCCAGCTCCACAGCTCAGTGCTTCACGTCTGGAACCTATTATTGAGGAGGAAGTGGAGTCTCCAGCACCACTGGACCTTACCCTTGGCAGGCCAAGGGAAATCCTCACCATCTCCGACTGAGTGCGCCTAGCAGCCGTGCAGTGTGTCAGCTTGTATGATATGTTTATATGTATATAGGTTGTGAGAAGTAGTCTGTATGCGCATCATGTAGGAACTGGGAGAAGTGCACTAGCCTAAATAACATGTCAGGAATGTGTACGCACATCCTGAGTGATGTATTGTATAATTATGCTTGCGTGTAAGATATGTACTAAGCGGTCCTTCTCCATGTGCAATCAAATATTTCCTTGAAAAATATTGGAGTTCTTAATTATTATTTTTCCGTCTTGCAAAAAAATGATTTATTCTGCCACTTAGCTTTTCTCACGAGTTTTACAAAAATTACCCCAGAGTGGAAAATGCATCGTCCTTGGACTCGTTCCATGCCAAGTCCGCCAGAAGAGAATTATGGTACGCAAACAAGCAACAACTTCACCCAGGGACAATCAAGTCAGCAAGGCAGTGATGCCGCATTTTCTCAAGTATGCCGCCTTTATGAACAGAGTCAGCAACAGCACCAAGAAATGATGAACCAAGTCATCAATATGGGAAATCACCGCAGACCGTATCAGCCGCAATCCAAATTATCAGAACTACAAAAGACGCGGCCCCCAACGTTCTCGCACACTGACAAACCTCTTGAGGCCGACGACTGGCTTCGAGACATGGAGAGAAAGTTAATTATTGCACAGTGTTCAGATCGTGAGAAAGTACTATATGCACCGCACTATCTGACTGGAGCGGCTGCATCATGGTGGGAGAATTTCCTACACATGCACCCCAATGAAAATGATATAACCTGGGAGGAATTCAAGGAAGGTTTTCATGGGGCGCACATCCCCAGAAGTATTATGAAGATCAAGAAGAGGGAGTTTGATGACCTCAAGCAGAGGACCATGACAGTGACAGAGTATAACAGTCAATTTACTCTATTGTCTCGCTACGCCAACGAAGAGCATATGACTGAAAACAAGAAGGTGGAAAAATTCTTGGACGGTCTGGCACCAACGCTTAAATGCCAACAGGTCGTACACACCTTCCCAAATTTCAAGACACTAGCGGATAAGGCTATTACCTTGGAAAATGAGCGACGCAGTTTGGAGGATTTTGCAAGCGCAAAAGGGACCAGACTACACTTGCTCGCAACCAACAGAACAAGACCGATTTTCAGAAAGGTGGGGCACACAAACCCACGACAAATGTTTCACGTCCAATCAAGAATTTCCATGCAAGGGACAAGGAGTTCACATATCGCCCAGGTGTTACTTGCTACGCTTGTGGAGAAGAAGGACACTATGCCAAGCAGTGTTCCAAGCCAAGGAACTCGGCCCCAAAGCCGAACAACAGTGGCAATAATTCAGCGCCCAAGCGAAACAATTTCAACCCCACTAACAACCACAAGAAGGGTCACCTGAACCATGTGACCAGGGAGGAAGCACAGAATGCCCCGGATATCGTACTCGGTACGTTCCCTGTCAACACAATACCTGCAACGGTTTTGTTTGATTCTGGAGCTTCTCACTCGTTCATTTCAAATAGATTTGCTTTGCAAAATAATTTTTCAATGCTTCCCTTGGAAAAATCCATGATCATCAAGTCCCCTGGGATTAAGCAAGTTACTCAGAATTACTACCAAGGTGTGGTTATTGATCTTGAAGGACTGAAGTTTCATGCAAACCTCATTGTATTGGAAAATAAGGGACTAGATATTATCCTAGGAATGGACTGGTTAACCACCAACAAATGATTTATTGACTGCTTCAATCGGACTGTGATTCTCACCCATCATCACGGGAAGACAATAAAGATTTCAGCTCAAGAAAGACAAATATCACAACAGCCAAGGTTGAACAAGGTCGACATCTCAGAGTTAAGCAAAGTTCCAGTGGTATGTGAGTTTCCCGACGTATTCCCCGAAGAGCTACCTGGCATGCCGCCATACCGGGAAATAGAATTCATCATTGAGCTAGCACCTGGAACCACCCCCATTTACAAGAAACCCTATAGAATGGCAGCATCCGAGTTGGTAGAATTAAAGAAGCAAATAAAAGAGTTACTGGACAAAGGATTTATTCGAGCCAGCTCCTCATCTTGGGGTTCACCAGTATTATTTGCCAAGAAAAAGGATGGGACACTAAGATTGTGTATAGACTATCGAGCACTCAACATGGTCACCATCAAAAACAAATATCCAATGTCACGGATAAATGACTTATTTGACCAGCTCGCACAAGCCAAGGTCTTCTCAAAAATTGATTTGAGGTTGGGGTATCATCAATTAAAAGTACGGACAGAAGATATTCCCAAAATAGCATTTACCTCTAGATACAGACTATATGAGTTTACAGTAATGCCGTTTGGACTGACAAACGCCCTAGCATATTTTGTCCATCTCATGAACAAAGTATTTATGAAGTTTATGGACAAGTTTGTTGTGGTATTCATCGACGATATTCTGGTATACTCCAAGACACCAGAAGAGCACGATGAACATCTCAGAATTGTACTGGGAGAACTCAGGAAACATCAACTGTACGCCAAGTTCAGCAAATGTGAATTTTGGTTAAGACAGGTCGGTTTTCTAGGCCACGTACTAACCCAAGAAGGTGTTGCTGTAGACCCGGAAAAGGTTAAGGCCGTACTTAGTTGGAAACCACCAGCCAGCGTAATGGATGTACGAAGTTTCTTGGGAATGGCAGGATATTACCGAAGATTTATTGAAGGATTCTCCACCATAGCAAAACCAATGACCCAGTTGCTCAAGAAGGATAAAAAGTTTGTATGGACCGAAGCATGCGAGAAAAGTTTCCAAGAACTCAAAAGGAAACTGACAACAGCACCAGTATTGGTTGTGCCCGACATACACAAAAGCTTTGAAGTATATTGTGACGCATCCCGAAAGGGCCTTGGATGCATATTAATGCAAGAAGGCAAGGTAGTCGCCTACGCTTCCAGGCAACTACGAAAGCATGAAGAGAATTATCCCACTCATGACCTCGAATTGGCAGCAGTCATTCATGCACTCAAGGAGTGGAGACACTTTTTGCTTGGAAACCGCTGTGAAATATATACGGACCATAAAAGCCTCAAGTACATTTTCACACAACCAGAACTCAATTTACGGCAACGATGCTGGTTGGAATTAGTGAAAGATTATGATGTTGGCATTCACTACCATCCAGGAAAAGCAAATGTAGTGGCGGATGCTCTTAGTCGGAATCCCAGCTCGGGCAACGACAGTATATCAAATTTGAGACCAGAATTTCAGCAGGAATTTGCCAAACTCAACTTAATAATAGTCACCGAAGGCAGTATGTCGAATTTGGAAATACAACCTACCCTGATAGAAAATATTAAGGAGGCTCAGCTTGGACACCCCAGCATTGAAGGCATAAAAAGAAAAGTGAGTTTGGGCAAGGCCTCAGAATTCTTCATAGACGAGCAGGGAATATTGTGGTACGGAGATAGGCTTTGCGTACCAAATATCGAGGACCTTAAACAGCAGATTCTAGCTGAAGTTCACACCGCTCCGTATTCAATCCATCCTGGAGGAACAAAAATGTACAAGGACCTTCAGGAAAAAATTTGGTGGCACGGTATGAAAAGGGACATATCCACGTTCATTGCATGTTGTGATTCATGCCAACGCATCAAGGCCGAGCACCAGAAACCAGCCGGACTATTACAGCCAAACAAGATACCTGAGTGGAAATGGGACGAGATTGGAATGGATTTTACTGTTGGACTACCTCGGTCACGACACGGAAATGATGCCATATGGGTCATCACCGACAGATTAACTAAGGTGGCACATTTTATCCCGGTGAAGACAACCCACACCACTCAGAAGCTTGCCAGGCTTTACCTTTCCCGTATTGTCTGTCTACATGGAGTTCCAAAGACTATAATTTCTGATAGAGGCACACAATTCGTCTCTAGATTTTGGGATCACCTACAGCAGGCTCTGGGAACTCAGCTAGCATTTAGTACAGCATACCACCCTCAGATGGATGGTCAAACTAAACGGGTAAACCAAATTCTAGAAGACATGCTGAGGGCATGATTCCTCACCTATGGAACCAGTTGGGAAGAAAGCTTGCCATATGCGGAGTTCGCATACAACAACAGTTACCAAGCCAGCCTACAAATGGCACCCTTTGAAGCCTTGTACGGGCGGAGATGTCGTACCCCACTAAATTGGTCAGAGACCGGAGACAGCCGTATCTTCGGCCCAGAGATGTTCAAAGAAGCTGAGGAGAAAGTCAAGCTAATCAAGGACTGACTCAAGACAGCTGAAAGCCGACAAAAGAGTTATTACGATCGAAAACATCGTGGAGTCAGTTTTGAATCCGGTGAGTATGTGTACCTACGAGTATCCCCTATGAGGGGCCTGCAACGATTCAAGGTTAAGGGAAAGCTAGCACCAAGATTCATCGGACCTTTCTATGTAGTTGCACGAAGAGGCATATTAGCCTACCAGCTAGACCTACCCGAAGAATTGTCAGACGTCCACGACGTGTTCCACATATCACAGTTGAGAAAGTGCGTAAGCAACCCAGAGAAGCATGTATCTCATGAAGACATTGACGTGCAACCAGACCTCACCTACAGAGAACATCCAATAAAAATATTGGAGGAGTCTGAAAGCAGGACCCGTCCGAAAACGATCAAGTTTTTCAGAGTTCAGTGGAGCAATCACACCGAGAATGAAGCAACATGGGAAAGAGAAGATTTTCTTCGGACAGAGCACCCACACCTATTTGAGGATCAGCTGAAATCTCGGGGACGAGATTTTTCCTAAGGGGCTAGGTGTTGTGACACTCCAAAAAAATTTATTTGGTTTTCAGCAAAAATTCATTGTTTGATTTGAAGGAGGCTATTTAAAATCTTTTAAAAAGACTCTCCCTCTCAAATATATTTTTCTCTTATGACAAAATCTTTTTGGGGTTATCCTCAACCTTGATGTTGGGCTTTGAAGGTTCTTCACTGGTGTTGACTCACCATAAATTATTTTTGGAGAGTTTTCAATTTTTAAAAAAAGAAAATCCTTAGGGTTATGGATTTATTCCTTTTATTCCAACCATCCTCTTTCACCATGTCTCTTATTAAAATTTTCTCCAAAAACACCTCCCTCCACTTTGGGTCAAGTCAAGTAGCCAATCCTAGCAAGTTCAACTCATTTTTGATTTTTATTTCATTTATTTTCCCCCAAAATTATTTCTGTCCTTATTTTTGGACTTACATGATTTACAAAGGAAGTATCTTTTTCCCTTTGAGTTTTGATCTCAAACCAACTCCTCTGGCTAGTCCTTAGCAGCCCCAACCTAGATACACCAAGATCCACTCTTCCACAGTTCAAAATTTTCAAGTTTTGCTCACTGCAAGTTTGGACCAGATTCATCATTTTTGGTGAAATTCATATTTTCTCTTCTCCAAAAATTCTACCAAAAATCAGGCAGCCCCCAGGTGCATTGAGAGGCCATCTCACCAAAGATCAGCTCCAGATAAATTGCCCACATGCCAAAACCATTTCATCGAACACCTGGCCTGCACTGTTACTGCACATGTTTAGAAATTCAGTGTTTCAGTCGACAATCAATGTTGTTTTCTTCAGAGACTTGGCGTCGATCTCACCAGTGCATGCTGGCGCCTTGCGCACTGCTGCTCCTTCTTATCCAGAGCATCGCACGCTCTCTTGGACGGGCGCAGGTGTCGGTGGCGGCGTGCCTCGCCGACGCCGGCAGCTTCTGCAGTGGCAGAGCCACCCGTGGCGGCTAGCGGGAGCCAGCGGCAACTTTCTGCGCAGTCCAGCACCGCCCAAACCACCCGAGGCCTCCGCGTGGCCGTCTACTTGCCAGCGCACGCCGCAGCACCGTCGCCATGGCCCGGCAAGCACAGGGCGCGCTCTCTGCCGATGGGCCCGCGACGCACCGTTCCGTCGAAACCGTGGAGCCAGCCAAATCCAATCGTGGTTAACGTCTGAATGAAACCAGTGGATCTCCACATTGATGCCCAGCCACCTAAACCAACCATCCGGCCACTGCATCACCTTAATCGCCGCCAGAGTTATCCCGTTCGTGGGAACCGCCTCGGGCCGGCTATAAATAGCCACCCCAAGCTTGCCTTCGACCTGCACTACTCCCTCCACCTCACCAGAACCCCGCCAAGGCACCAGGAGGACCCCGAGGAGGTCTCCTTCTCCGTCTCCGGCCGCCCCGATCCGCCTCGGGATTCAGCTCGATCCACTCAGGTGAGACCACCCCCGCCTCCCAAACCACGTCAGCAGACCTCTGGTGCACCCAGTACACTGACCCACGCCCCAATTTGAAGCTTGCAGCCCTCCCCGGCGAGATCCATCGACGCCCGAGCCGCCGTCCGCCGGAGTGAAGGCCACCGTCGACGTGGAGCTGGCCGACAACCAACTCCACCACCCACAGACGCGGGAGAGCACCCTGAGTCCGAAGGTACCCTCTGCTCTGCCTAACTCGCCGTGGATCGCCGCCGGCGACCACCGCACCAGCGCGCTCCGTCTTCTCCCTCCAACTTTCAAACCTGACGAGTGGGACCCCCTCGTCAGCCTCTCTGTTTTATTTGAACCGTTTTCTATGGAAAGCGCCTTCGGGCAAATACGCTTTCGGTCTGAAATGTTTTTCTGGCTTTTTCTGTTCAGCCCCCTGGAAAGTTTCTGTTTCATTACAGACAAGTCCCTGGGCTAAAACTTTAATATCTTTTAAACATAAAATGATTTTTGAGTGATCCTTTTTGTGTCACCTTTATTTTTCTATCTAGTTTTTTATCATATTTATTTGAAAAATATTTGGAGCACTTTTTGTGCACACACTGTATTTATGTTAGAAAGTATTTTTCTGTATACCGTAGATACCGGAGGAGGTGACGGAACCGCGAACTTCACCGAGCTAGACTCGGACTACTCCGAACCAGGCAAGCATGTTTGAACCTTTGATATGATGAGTGTTTTGCATGTTTGCTTTGAGTAGCTAGTTTATGGCATGTTCATATATATAGCAGTAAGTGTTATATTACATGCAAAGCTGATGCAAGTGAGCTTCGAAATTCCATATACTTTATGATGTGAGTTTATATGATCATGTGGTGACATGAGAGGTGGTAAGATGGCAGTGTTGAAGCATGCCAGTCTTATGCCAAACCATTTAACTCCAGTGTTAACGTGGATCAAGTCACGTTATCATCCATTCCTTCCTTTTGTGCTACCACATGTTTTCTGCAAAGAATATGGTTTAGTAAATTGCAAACCGCTTTCCTCGTACACACCAGATAGAGAGGCCGTGATGAGGGTTCCATGGCCCTGGATTAAAGCCAGTCATCCGGTCAGGGGGCATGGGTGTTTCCGGTTGGGACCGAGAGGGGGGGGGGGAACCCCTTAGAGCGCGCATATATAAATTTGATACCATGCTATTCGAGGTTGTAGCCTCCCCGTCTCAAAGTTTTTCTTGAATGTTGCCTAGGGTGATTCCTGGCATCATGAGGTGGAAATGGGTGTGTACTGGTTAGATGTGTTTCTACTGAAATACTGTAAACGGAACTAGTCCTTCGTGACTACTGAAATCCGTTGGCTGTGGTTAAATAGTACAAACTCTGCAGAGTCAAAATCATTCAAGTAATCGTATCTTGATCAACGACTGTGTTCAACCTATCTTTGTCAGTATCAGTCTTAGAGACAAAACTCCGATGAACAAACATGAGTGTTTAGTCCGGTTAATGATTTATTCCTGTGGTCGGACTAACCCGTTTATTATCATGTGCTGAGTCTTTCCTGTGAGTGATATATCTTCATGAATTTATTGAATATAAATTATGAAATATAAGCCCTTTCTGTGATGTCGCTCAGACGTCTGACTGTGGCACGCTTGCTGTTTACTTCCAATATAAGCCCTTTCTGTGATGTCGCTCAGACGTCCGGCTGTGGCACTCGTGTTGTTTACTTTCAATATAATCCCTTTACGTGATGTCGCTCAGACGTCCGACTGTGGTATCTCTGTTATTTATTTTCATTATAAGGCCTTTTCGAGATGTCGCTCAGACGTCCGACTGTGGCTTCGCTGTTATGTACTTTCATTATAAGCCCTTTTCGAGATGTCGCATAGACGTCTGACTGTGGCACGCACTGTTATTTACCTTTTAATATAAGCCCTTTATGTGGTGTCGCCCAGACGCCCGACTGCGGCATGTTAATTTATTTATTTCACCTTTCGAGGCGTCGCTTCAGACACCCGATCGGTTTTCAGTATTTTATGGGATTTTGGGAGGATGACCCCCTGACTTCCTTTTTATTCTACATGCCTTGCAAACATACTATTTGAGTGTGCATTGCTAACTGCTCATGGTGCATCGTGTTTGCATTTGTTATATCTTATGTCCAAACTATCTTGCGAGTACATTCAAAGTACTCACCTGGCTTGTTGATTTGGCCAGTTGTTGACAAAGGCGATCTCATGGATGAAGTGTACGATAGCGAGTCCGACGCCTAGAGGAGTCCTAGTCAGTCCCGTGCGATCCTGGATTTGGTCACTTGTATTATATCCGCTTCCGCTACCCGAATAAATTCATCGAGCCTCACTTCGACGCTCGATGAGCTGCAAGATTAGGAGTCTTGTTACCCACTCCACTGTGACATATCCACCACCACTTTTATATTGAGCCAGTAGTATGCCACCACACCCTTGTGTCATATCCGCCCTTATGTAAAATATTGGCGTGCTTGTAATAAATTGTTGAGCAACCTCAGCTCAATCCTATATAATATTTAGTACTACTGGATTTCTGTATCAAGGATTTGTCTACCAGTAAGGAGGATTTTCCTATACTGGTCTATATAAAGGTCGGTTGCTTGATAAGCTTTTTATTGAAAAACCGATTGTGACAAAAGGCTGGCGAGTGTGTGCTTACGCAGGTTAGGCAGGAGAAAAACAATCTCCAAGATGCCAACGTCCGGCTGGGCGTCGAATTAGCAGATGTTCGAGCTCAGCTAGAGGACTCCGTGAATGAGAACAGGAGGCTTCGTCGCGGCATTTATGGTAAGTGCCTAAACGAACTGCAGTACAGTTCAGCGAGGAAGCATTTTAAAAGAGTTTATACATGTAGGTATGCTGATGGGCCGTCCTGAAGAGGAGATGCCCGGGTATGCAGGCGATTTACTGCAAGATTTCTCACAGCTGCACGGACGAGCTCGACAGGTGATGCCGGGTATTGCCCAGGCCTTGTGGCCATCCGCTTCCCTGCCAGGAGGCATGGGGGAGCTTGTGGATATCCTCCAAGGAGCACGGCGGTGCTTCCGATTGTGGAAGGTATCAGCCTGCCGACAAGGTGCAAGGGAAGCCTGGTCCATGGTGAAGACGCGATACGCCAAGATTGACCCGAACCATATGGCCAAAGTCGGACCAGCGGGGCCAGATGGGCAAGAGATTCCTGTAAGGCTGGTGTATGACCAGGTAGCATTAGCTGCAAAGTATTCCCAACAGGATTGCAAGCTAGAGAGCCTATTGGATGGTATAGAGGAAGAATATAGCCAGTCCAAGTGACTATGTAATTCAATGGACATATGTAGTCCCTAGCCGGATTAAAAATCTTTTGTCATGGCGGACCTTTTCACTTCAGCCCCCAGATCCGACAGTCCGGGGTGTATCCGAATTCCCGCTCAGTTATGTAAAACCGGGGTATGCATGAAAACCAGGCGTAGGGGTCATAAGTGCTTGAACAGACAAGTACCCAACTAGTTATGTTTTATTACATGGGTAGTAAGAAACATCTTCCAGGGAGAATAGTTCCGTTAGGGGTTCCTTTCCCTGGGTACGCATGCATCGATGTGCATGTCCGAACTGCAAACAGAAACGCAGGATACAAAACATCTAGGGATTCATGTTGTAATAAACGAAAGAAACATCTTTTGTTCACCGACCGAATATTCCCTTAAGAACGCTAGCTTTCGGCTTCACCCAGTCTGAGGTACACATCCGGCTGAACCGGCAGTAACAATCGCAGAGGTGCTCCCCTTATGCCCTAGCCGAATTAACGGGAACGTAGGGCATAAACACAAGAGCCAGGCAACCCAGCATGGCCAAAACTTAAGTCATATCGATGCATATAATGGTGAAGAAAAGGGCACATATGGAAAAAGGACGCATATGTGGTAGGCAGGAAGCCATAAAAGTAATTATATTTAGCTTCCGTATAGGAAGCCCCCAGGTATGGTGAGCACACATAGTGCGGCCAGAGTGATCCGAGCATCCGCGCTGTATTTAATACTTTGTGTGAAGAAGGTAAAAAGGGCGAGAAAGGAAAAAGGGAGAACATAATTAAAAGAGTAGAAGTAAGGAGCCGAACACTGAGTTCAGCACTAGGCGTAGAATCACCGGAGTCTGGCCGCGTTCCATGGGTTCGGCTCGAGTCTGTTATCGGATGCATTGTGTAGGCGGTACGCTCCTCCGGTGAGAACTTTATCTATGATGAAGGGACCCTCCCACTTAGGTTTGAGCTTGTCCTTCTTCTTCTCCGGTAGGCATAGAACAAGTTCACCAACGTTATAAGTTTTGGCCCGCACTTCTCTGCTTTGATACCTTTGAGCCTGCTGTACAATGCGGAACGGGCTTTTGCGACGTCACGCTCCTCCTCCAGGGCATCTAAGTTGTCCTGCCAATCTAGCTCGGCTTCCTTCTCTTCGTACGTGCGCACGCGAGGTGAGCCATGGATTATGTCGCAGCGCAGTACTGCTTCTGCGCCGTACACCATAAAAAATGGTGTATATCCGGTGGTGCGATTCGGCGTGGTCCGCAGCCCCTAGAGTACGGAGTCGAGCTCCTCGACCCAGTGCGTGTCCGATTCTTTCAAGGATTGCACTAGTCTGGGTTTGATGCCGCTCATGATGAGACCGTTTGCACGTTCGACCTGGCCGTTTGTTTGGGGATGATAGACGGAGGCGTAATCGAGCTTAATGCCCATGTTGCCACACCAAGTTTTCACTTCATCGTGTGTGAAGTTTGAGCCATTGTTAGTGATGATGCTATGGGGGACTCCGTAACGGTGTACAACCCCTGATATGAAGTCTATCACTAGTCCGAATTCGGCCGTTTTAACTGGTTTGGCTTCTATCCATTTGGTGAACTTGTCCACCATGACCAATAAGTATTTTTTCTTATGGCTTCCCCCTTTAAGAGGTCCGACCATATCCAGCCCCCACACTGCGAAGGGCCAAGTTATGGGGATTGTTTGGAGAGTGGTAGGGGGCATATGGCTCTGATTGGCGAAGAGCTGGCAACCGACGCAATGTTGGACAAGGTCCTGTGCATCTGCTCGGGTTGTCGGCCAATAAAAACCTTTACGGAAGGCTTTGCTCACAAGTGCTCGAGCCGCAGCGTGGTGCCCGCCAAGTCCGGCATGGATTTCAGCCAAGAGCTGCCGCCCTTTGTCGTGGGAAACGAACACCTATGGGGCAGGGCCCCTTCTCGGTCCGGCGGGGAGCGGAGGACGCATGAAGAGCAAATCGAGGCGAAGCACGCGAGGGATTTTACCCAGCTTCGGAGCTCTCCGGAGAGATAAAACTCCTACTGCTGCTTTGTGGTGGTATTACGTTCTTGCTCGAGAGCGTGAGCGTTCTGTGGTTTCGAATGAGTCGAACCCCCTCTACGTTGCGCATGGGCCTCCTTTTATAGGCTAAAGGGGTCACCGACAGGTGGCAACGCAGACAGGGGTACAAATGTAAAAAGAGGGGTTGGTACAACTGCCTCTACAGTGCACCCTACCTAACTCTGACGACAGGGGACAAGAGCATTTAATGCCCATCCGCGTCACCCAACAGTGCAGAAAAGCGACCGTTAGGGGCGCCACCGTTCGCCACGATGGCCTTCTCGTCATCTCCACTCACCACCTCGCACCACTTGGCTGCACAGCTTCCCGCCACGTGCGCCTGGAACGGTCCTGCGGCGACACGTCGACGGATGCGCTGGAGCGTGGGCACAGAGTGGTGTCTTCGCCGCGGCAAGCGCCTTGCCGCGGTCGTTGTCTTGTCGCGCCCGGAAGCTTGTCGCTTGTCGGGTCTTGCCGGGACGCGCGGTGCGTCGTGGCATGCTCCTTGAAAAAGCCTTGGCTGGCCTTCCCGGCAAGCTCCTCTCGCCGGGGCCTTGTCCTTCCCGGCAAGCCTCTCTTGCCGGGGCCTTGTCTTCTTAGTTAAGACACTTTGTTCTTGAATGGCATCAATAGGAACTACGGAGGATCTTGGCGGGCACCCAGCAAGCCTTGCCGCGGGGCGCTGCGACTGCCCGTGCACAAGTTCGGGATACTAAGGTACCCCTACTTTAGTACACCGACAGGAGCCCCCGGGCCTGGGCCACACACTGTGCCGAGCGCTGTTGGGCTAGGCCCAAAACAGGGCACGGGCACACGTGGCCTGGGTCCAACCACATCTAACTCCGTATCCACCGCGCCCTCCCGTAACGGCACGCGTCGAACGCGGCGTCATGGGAGAGATCGTGGGTGATTCTTTAATCGAAAAAGGCGTAACGTTTGCCTCCTCCTCTTTATAAGCAGGGGAAACAGGGGTCGTTCCCCCACCTTCGCCACTTGCGGTTCCTTCCTCAGAAATCTCCGCCGCTCCCCTCCGCTTCCCAAGCCGAAAGAGAGCAACGCTCCGCCCCCCATCGCCACCGGCACCATCAACGCCATCGATCCCCCTCACCGCCTCCGCCATGGCTCCGAAAGCCGGAAAGGGGAAGGCCGCGAAGGCGACGGCCGTGAAGGCTGTGAAGTCGACCGAGGTGCAGCGGCTCGAGGCGCTGCGGAAGGAGCGGGCTACTTCCCCCTGGAGCTCTCCGCGAAGGAGCTGAGGGAGTGGTACTACCTCTTCTGGTCGACGGAGACGCGAGCGCATCCACGCACGAAGGTACTCTCCGCCGTCACTACAAAAAAGGCTCCGGTTGGCGGATACGCTTTCTTCCCCTTGTTCTTCTACTGCGGGCTCTGCCCGCCCTTCTCTGATTTTTTCTGTGACATCATGAACACCTACGGGTTTCATCTCCTTGACTTCACCCCCAACGCCGTTCTGACCATGGCAGTTTTCGCACATCTCTGCGAAAACTTTGTCGGAGTCCACCCAAACGTAGCCCTCTTCCGCCACTTCTTCATGCCTCGCATCGAGAGAGGGGAACCTCTTGCCGGCGGGATCGCCTGGATCTCGCGAACCGGCAAGAAAGAGACCTATCTAGAGGGGGAGCTCCATAGCAAGTGGGAGGAGTGGAGAGCAGATTGGTGCTGGGTTGTAGAGGAGAACCCGCAGCTGTGTACCGCTCTGCGCCAAACCCCTGCAGTGCGCGGCAATGATTGGAGCGCCCTGTCCGCGGACGACGACAAGCTGAAGATTGCCACCACCCGGATCTTGCGCCTCAGGCTTGCGGGCTGACTGTAGGCGCTGTCGGCGCAGATTTCCTTCGCCGCCGCATCGCCCCTCTACAGGCGAGGGGGAGACTCGCCTGGGAATTCGGGGGCCCGGCGGATATCATGAGGCTGCGCCCGGGCCTCAACTTTAATTTCACCGTCCTGGAGTTGGACGGGATACTCAAGGAGATATTCAAGCACGACCCCCAACATCCCGAGTGGTTCAGGTTGCCGGCAGGGGTCGTTCCTTTGTGCAACAACTCCTCGCGCGACCGCATCTACGCAATGATGCCGTTGTGCGACTCGCACGGGATCGTCCCTACTTGGCAAGAACCTGCCGACGATGTCGTGCAGCAGTTCTTCGACAGCCTGGTGGAAGTGGCGGTCAACGCCGACGAAAAGAAACTCCTCACCCGCGACACCACCGAGCAAGAGATGAAACGCATCGCCACCAGGGCGGAAGAGGCGGCGGCAGCCGCAGCCGCGGGTGAGTTCGGGTTCACCGTGGAGGAAGCAGACGCGGCATCAGTGGCAAGCTTGGCCGAACGAGAGTGGCCCGAAGACGAAGAAGAGCTTGCCGCACCTGACGCCGATTCGAGCGAGCCCGCCGAGGGTGCGAGCGGTCCGCCATCTCCGAGCAGCTTGCCGCAAGCAGGGCCCGCAATGCAGCCCCCAGCACAGCCAAGAAGGCGCCTCCGAAGGGCCGGGGACGCAGCAGGGCGGCAAGCGGGCCAACAGCCGCAGCTCCGTGCGACGCGCTCCGCCGCGGCAAGCACGGTTGCCGCGCGAGCGCCTTCTGCCGCGGCGGCAACTGGAGCGGGGTCGTCTCGGACCGCCGCCGCAGCCCCCGCCAAGCGGCCAAGGGATCCCACTCCTCCGCCTCGTCATGCCGAAGGTGGGCCGAACTTCGACCTCTCCGCGCTCAGCTCCGACGAGGAGGAGGAAGAAGAGTAAGATCCTCTTGTTGTCCTTGTAGTTCTTGTCTTGCATCTGATCTGATTTACTCTGGACTTATTCCGTTTCAGGACACTGGCCGAGAGGGCGGCGAAGAGGGCCAAGGTTCCGGTGGTTGTTATCGAGGACGAGCCGACCGCGACAGCAGGAGGCGCGCCCGAGACCACCTTGCCGGACCCGGCCACTACTCCGCAAAGCAGCCCCCAGCACAACCCCCAGCGTAAGTACTTGGTTTCTTTTCCGCTGTTAGCTGTGCATGAGTGCCCTTTCTTTGCTATCAACTGAATATCTGTTTGTGCAGGAGCAGAACAACTTCACCAGGAGGGCCTGGAAATCCCTTCCGACTCGTCGTCCGCTTCGACTACGCCGCCAAGGGCTGACTCCCCGGCAAGGGAGCGCTCCCCGGCACGGGAGGAGTCTCCGGCAAGGGACAGCGCCAACGATCCCCTGGTGGTGGAGCCCATGACTGTGGACCCCAGCACAGGTAATCTTTCTTGCCTGAAACTTCCCTTGAGTTTTTCTTCTTCTAATTTCTCTTTTTGATCATTTGCTTGACTTTTCTCCCTCTTCCGGCCCTCAGATCCGCCTTCCACGGAGCCAATGGAAACCGAGGCCACCGGCGAGGGGTACGCGCGTGGCAACACTGACGACATTGCCGCCCGCGAAGAGGAGGCCGGCGCTGACGATCCCGCCGACGAGGAGGCCGCCAAGGCTGCTGGCGCAAAAGCAGGCGAGGGGTCTGGCGGTCGCACTGACGACCCTGAGGGTGCAGGAGCGCAAGGCACTACACCGACCGTCGATCCCTCTGCCGCTAATGCAGCGCCAGGCTCCGGAGAGCCCCAGCCTGGCGCCTACTTGAAGGCCGGCGACGGCGTCTTCATCAAGCTTCCCTGGGCGTCAAGCTCCAGGGCGCCGGTCGAGGGAGAGGCTTTTGACGGAGAAGTGCTCGCCTCTGCCGGGCTGACAGTAGTTGATGCGCCAAGCAGCAGCAGCGGCGAGTCTGAGGAGGAGCAGCTGCTCCGAAAGTTGGTGTCGCTCTATCGTGCCCGACAAGCGAAGCTGGAGTCTCGGGAAGCGCTTGTCGCGCAGGCGGGAGTGGACATAGAGAAGCATACGGAGGAGCTCCAGAGCCGCAACCAATAGGCCCTCCGGTCCATCGCGGAGGAGAGGGCGCAGCTTGCCGAGGCGTGAAAGGCCTTTCTCCTCAAGAAGGCCGAAGCCGAAGAACAGCAGCGGCTTGCCGCCGAGGAGATGTCCGTGCGAGAAGGCGAGCTGACGCATCGGAAGGTTAACTTGGACAGCTATGAGGAGGAGCTTGCCGCGCGTGAGCAATCACTTGGCGGGGCACTCAAGGAAGCGAAGGACGCTGCCGCCGCTGCCGAGGCCGCCAAGAAGGAACTGGAAGTGAAGATGACGCAGCTGGAGGCTGATCTGAAGAGGAAGGATGAGGAGCTTGCCGCGCTCCAGCACGAGCGCGAGAAGGATGCCCTCGCTCATGGTGATCTGCAAGTTCAACTCGTCGATAAGGGCAAGGAACTGAACGCCGCCAAAGATTCAAATGCTGATCTGGAGCTGAAGCTGGCCACGCTGACTGAGACGTTGGACGGCGCCAAGAAGCGAGAAGAGGACTTGAAGGGAGAGATCAAGACCAATGAAGAGCTGCTAACGAGGGCTGCCGAGACTCAAAACACCTTCAGGGCTACGGTGGAGCTCTGGACAGAAGGCCTCGTCAACATTGCTGCAGTCATCGACGAGGAGCTGGTGCAGCTGAGGATGGAGGGCCTCGGGTAATCCTCCGACGAGAACCTCCAACCCAGCGCCAAGCTCACTCTGTTCTTCAAGGGCATGGCGACGGGCCTCCAGCAACTCCGGGAAAGGATCCCAAAGCAGCTGGCCGATGAGTCGCGCACGATCTACGCCCGAGTTCTGGAGAAGGTGCTGGTGAAGGTGGCATTCCGCAACCCCGGCCTCAACCTCACCAACGTCCTCAAGAAGCTGCCGGCGGACGCTGATCTTGACACGCTCAAGGCCCTTGTCGCACCCATTGTGGACAAGGTGAACGAAGTCAAGAGAGTTGACGGCGGTCGTGTGGACTAGACCGCCCGTTTCTTCCTTTCCTTGCCGCTGCTAGACATGTTATGGGAACAATCCATTAGAGCGCGGCAAGTTATTGGTGTAATATAACTTTATCTTGGGCAGTATTTGCTATGTTATTTCCTTTACTTGATTTCTCCCTTTGTATGTTTTTCTACCCTACGCTTTCAGGGAACTTGCCGGCGCAGGCACCCTTGTCACGAGCGCTGAGTGCGGAACATCAGCAGCTTGCAGGCGGTGTCGCTTCCGGCAAGAAACCTTGTCGCAACTAGTTGCAGCACACTTAAGTTGTTGAGCGGACTCGAAACAAAGTAAGGGCGCAACTAGCTACGAGTTGGTTCCTCCGCGCATAGGTTTTCCATACAAAGCGCGGTCATTCAAGGAAGATAACTTAATTATTTTTTTAAAATTGATCGTGCTCAAACTTTGGCGACTTAGCTTTTCTGTCGTTTGCGTCCCGGCAAGGCGATACTTCCTTGAGCGACGCCTAGTCCACACCATTATCTTCTCCTCTCCCCCCGGTGAACTTGTGGACGAAGGAACCTTCATTTCTTGAGGAAAAGAAAGAAGAGAAAATAATGATATGGATCCTTAAGGCTCGTTATTGCTTACCGGGGGTAAGAGCTGCACAAAGTGTCAGATAATACATGCAAAAAGAAAAAAGCATGAAATTTGACAAGATGTGCGGAGCATATGATCTTTATTTATGCACGGGATCTGCGCCCGGCTTTGTACAAAGGGTTACATGCAACAGCGGCAAGGCTTGTACAAAAGGTGGTTGCCGGAACAGGTTCCGGCAACCGCGCCTTATGGGTAAAACTTACGAAGATGCTCAATGTTCCAGGAGTTGCTCACCGGAAAGCCATCTTCGATCTCAAGGCGGACAGCGCCAGGCCTAGTGACTCGCTTTACCCGATAAGGGCCTTCCCACTTTGGCGTCAACTTGTTGGAATTCTTGGCGGATTGAACGCGTCGAAGAACAAGGTCGCCTTCCTCGAGATTTCTGGCATTAACTTTGCGGCTATGGTAGCGGCGCAAAGCTTGCTGGTATTGAGCAGCTCGTACAGCGGCCTGAAGACGATCTTCCTCAAGGAGTAGAGCGTCATCTTGGCGCAGCTGCTCTTGCTCAAGCTCATCATAAGCGAGCACTCGAGGCGATCCATATACGAGTTCCGTGGGGAGAACTGCCTCTGCTCCATAGACTAGAGCGAAAGGTATCTGGCCAGTGGCTCGATTTGGCGTCATCCTGATCGACCAAAGAACCACCGGCAGCTCCTCGATCCAGTTCTTTCCGCACTTGTGCAGCCTTTCGAAAGTTCTGGTCTTGAGCCCGCGCAGCACTTCAGCATTTGCCCTCTCTGCTTGACCGTTGCTTCTCGGGTGAGCAACAGAAGCGAAGCAGACCTTGGCGCCAAGATCTTGGATGTACTGCATGAAGGTGCGGCTCATGAATTGCGTGCCGTTGTCGGTGATGATCCTGTTGGGGACTCCGAAACGGCAAACAATCGACCTGAAGAACTTGACTGCTGACTGTGCCATCACCTTCCTCACTGCCTCCACTTCCGGCCACTTTGTGAACTTGTCGATTGCAACGTACAAGTACTCAAAGCCCCCGACAGCTCGGGGGAAGGGGCCGAGGATGTCGAGCCCCTAGACCGAAAATGGCCAGGATAAAGGGATCGTCTGGAGAACTTGAGCTGGCTGGTGTATCTGTTTGGAATGGAACTGGCACGCTTCACACCTGGTTACTTGTGCAGTTGCATCTTGGAGGGCTGTTGGCCAAAAGAAACCTTGCCGGAATGCTTTGCCGGCAAGTGCTCTTGCGCCAATGTGGTGGCCACATATGCCTCCATGTATCTCTGCCAACAGCTCCTGTCCATCTTCCCGGGGAATGCACTTCAATTTCACTCTGTTGAATCTTCTTCTGTACAGTATGTCATCGACAAACTGGTACATACTTGATTGCCGGGCTACTCTCTCCGCTTCTTCTTGCTCTTCGGGAAGTTCTCCTGTTTGAAGGAAATGGACAATCTGTTGTGCCCATGCTGGAGCTTGCGGCTCGACAACAAGGACTAAAGGCACATGTGCTGCTGCGGGAACATCCGCTTCTACGGCAAGAACATGCGGCTCGGCCGGAGCGTGATGTTCCCCGGCAAGCTTGCCGGAGCAAAACTTGTCGGGGGCGTCTGCTTCAACGAAACAAACCCTAGGGCTTGTCGGAGCAGACTGCCCCTCAGCACTGTTTGTGTTGATTTTGGGGACCTTCTTGGCAGCGGCTTCGGGGAGCTCTGCCGGAGCGTAGTCACTGGAAACCAACTTCCTTTTCTTGATCTCTCCAGTTGATGGTGTTACAGATGGTTGAGTCAGCTTGAGCACAAAGATCCCTGGTTCCACAGGTAACTTAAGTGCGGCGCACTTTGACAGGCCATCTGCAATGTCGTTCTGAGCTCTCGGAACATGTTCCATCTGTAGGCCGTCAAAGTGTTCTTCCAACTTCCTCACTTCATCAATGTAAGCTTCCATCAATGGACTCTGATAATCTTTGTTCACTTGGCGGACAACAAGTTGCGAGTCACCCCTGACAATGAGCTTCTTGATCCCAAGGTCTGCAGCAATCCTGAGTCCGGCGAGCAAACCTTCATACTCTGCAGTATTGTTTGTCGCTTGCTCGTAGGGAAAGTGCATCTGGACCACGTACTTGAGGTGCTCTCCGGTGGGTGCGACAAGTAACACACCCGCACCGGCGCCTTGCAGCGAAAAGGCACCATCGAAGTACATGACCCATTCTTTGTTTGCCTCCTTGACGGGGATCCTCGTCTCCAGAATTTCTTCATCAGGCGTTGGCGTCCATTCCGCTATGAATTCTGCCAATGCTCGGCTCTGGATAGTTGAAGTACTCTCAAACTTGAAGCCAAAGCTTGACAGTTCCAGTGCCCACTCGACAATCCTGCCTGTTGCTTCTGGATTCTGCAATATCCTCTTCAACGGAAAGCGAGTGACAACTGTGATCTCGTGTGCTTGAAAGTAATGGCGCAGCTTCCTCGAGGCCATGAGAAGGCCGAAAAGCAACTTCTGCACACCAGAGTACCTTGACCTAGCCCCCTGCAAAAGGGAGCTGACAAAGTAAACTAGGTGATGCACCATCTTCTTCTGCTTCTCTTCTTGTGGCTGTACAGATACATCCTTGTCGAGGCCAGAGCTTGTCGGGGAAGCCCCCTGCCTGTCGCTGGATGCGCTCGCCATGGTTGCTGGCTCATCATCCGCCTCTCTTTCCGCTACTAACGCAGCACTAACCACTTGATTGGTTGCCGCTAGATATAGCAGCAACTTCTCTTGTGGCTTAGGTGCGACAAGTATTGGAGTGGAGGACAGGTATCTCTTGAAATCCTAGAGCGCAGCCTCTGCTTCCGGAGTCCATTTCATTGGACCTGCCTTTTTCAATATTTTGAAAAATGGCAGGGCGCGCTCCGCGGACTTAGAGATGAACCTGCTGAGAGCAGCTACGCAGCCGGCAAGCCTTCGCACATCCTTGACGCGCTTCGGTGCTTCAATCTGCTCAATGGCCTTGATCTTATCGGGATTGGCTTCAATCCCCCGCTCAGATACAAAGAACCCGAGAAGCTTGCCAGAGGGGACTCCAAACACACACTTCTCGGGGTTCAACTTGAGATTGATCTTGCGCAGATTTGCAAAGGTCTCATCCAAATCCTGGATCAGAGTTGCTCTGTCTTTGCTCTTGACCACTATGTCATCCATGTAAGCTTCTACATTTCTGTGCAACTGTGGCTCAAAAGCTTCGTGGACTACCCTTGCAAATGTTGAACCAGCATTCTTTAGTCCGAAAGGCATTCGTACAGAGCAGTATGTGCCACATGGAGTAATGAATGCGGTTTTCTCCTCATCTTCTTCTGCCATGAAGATCTGATGATATCCTGAATATGCATCAAGAAACGAAAGAAAATCACATCCGGCCATGGAGTCAACAATATGGTCAATGCGCGGCAAGGGAAATGGGTCTTTGGGACAAGCTTTATTAACATCAGTGAAGTCAATACAAAGCCTCCATTTCCCGTTCGCCTTGCGCACGACTACAGGATTGGCCAGCCACGTAGGATGGAGCACTCCTCTGACAAGGCTTGCTGCTTCCAACTTCTTGATCTCTTCTGCAATGAATTCTTGACGCTCCACTGCTTGTTTTCTGACTTTCTGCTTGACGGGCCGCGCGTGAGGACAGACGGCAAGGTGGTGCTCAATTACTTTCCTGGGAACACCGGGGATATCAGACGGTTGCCATGCAAACACGTTGACATTCGCCCGCAGGAAAGCAACGAGCGCACTTTCCTATTTAGGGTCAAGCGTGGCACTGATGGTGAAGGTACCACCAGTGCCGTCCTCCTTGGCAGCCACTTTCTTGGTCTCTGGTGAAGCTGTCTTTGCCTTCTTACACTTGCCGGTGGAGCTCGATGGTGCATCCTCGACGGTAGCGCAGCACTCCGAAGAGGTGCGCTTGCCGGAGTGGGCATCAGAGCTCTTGCCGGACTTGGTCTTCTTCTTCCCCCCGGGAGCTTCAGCGGCAAGTGGTTTGCGTTCTGCTACGGCTGCTGCTTCCCGGTAGATCTTGTCGGTACAGATAAGGGCATCCTTCTTGTCGCCAGGGACAGAAATGACACTTATCGGACCGGGCATCTTGAGTACGTTGTAGGCATAGTGAGAGGCTGCCATGAACTTGGCGAGTGCGGGACGGCCAAGTATTCCATTGTAGGGTAATGGAAAATCGGCGACGTCAAAAGTGACCCTCTCAGTCCTGAAGTTTAGCTCGCTACCGAATTTTACTGGCAACGTGATCTTCCCCTTCGGCTTGCTCCTTCCCGGATTGATTCCTTGGAATGTGCCAGTTTCTTCGAGCTCGCTGTCGGGGATCTGGAGCTTCTGGAGTACCGCTGAGGAGATCAGGTTCAAGCCGGCCCTTCCGTCAACTAGCATCTTTGTGACTTTGAGGTTGCGGATAGTTGGTGAAACCAACATCGGCAAGCACCCGACCGCAGTTATGCGATTAGGGTGATCCTCCACATCAAAGATGATAGGCGTGCTGGACCACTTCAGAGGCTTGCGTGACTCAACTGATGGTTCTGCTGCATTGACTTCCCGCACCCACTGTTTGAGCTGGCGGTGCGAAGTATGCAGAGAAGCACCGCCGTCGACGCACAAAACCTCTGTTGCTTTCTGAAACTCCTGCTCGTCGGCCTCATCCTCATCCATCTCTTCATATTCTTCTTCGTATTCATCCTTGTCGCGGCCACGGGGAGGCCTGTCTCCTTGCCGCTGCTTGGCCTTGCCGCGGCGCCCTCCCCGGCCGGGACGCTTCTTGCCGGATCCTCCACCACCTTCTTGGGCCTTCTCCTTGTCGCGTCGCTCGTATTCAGCTTTCTGCAGCTCAACAAGCTGCTCAACTTTCTTGCAGGTCTGGAGATCATGGCCCTTGGTGCGGTGGATCTTGCAGTACTGCTTGCCAGAGCCGTCCTGCTTGTCGGCGGCCACCACGGCCTCACCGGAGTCGCTAGCTTTGGCCTTCTCGGCGCCACCTGTGTTGCCGGACTGCTCGACGACTAGCACATCTTTTGCTTTCCTTTTTCTGTTGTTCCGCCGCCGGTTTTTTCTTGCCGGGGCGGCATCCTCACTGTTAGACCCTTCTGCTCCCGCATTCTCTCCGGGGAGTTTCCTCCCCTCTTCAGCACATGCACACTTATCGGCCAGGGCATATAGCTCACTGATGTCTCTAATCTTGCACATCGCCATCTCCTCCCTCATCCTGCGGTTTTGCACGTTCTGATGAAACGCGCTGATGACCGCGGCAGGGTGGACGTCTGGGATGTTGCGCTGCACTTGGCTGAATCTCTAAATGTACTTGCGCAGGGGTTCTCCTTCCTTCTGGGCGAGCAGATGAAGATCGCTCTCTTGGCCATGGGGCTTGTGGCCGCCTGTGAAGGCGCCGACAAACTGATGACGCAGATCCGCCCATGAGGAGATGGAGTTGTCTGGCAAGTGCATGAGCCAAGATCTGACATTGGGCTTGAGCACCAGCGGGAAGTAGTTGGCGAGGATCTTCTCGTCGCGCCCCCCGGCAACCTGCACCACGATGGTGTAGACGCTGAGGAACTCCGACGGGTGCAACCTGCCGTCGTACTTCTCGGGTACATCTGGCTTGAAGTTCTTGGTACTGGGCCACTGGACTTGCCGCAGCTCACGAGTAAACGCAGGGCAACCTACCGCGTACGGCAAGCCGCCTGGTTCCCCCGGCGCATGCATATCGACAGTGGGCCCAGCGCGCTGGTCTGATTGACGCCGCGCTTCTCTTCGACGCTCGATTCGAGTACGAGCGTCCTCTTGCTGTCTCTCTTGAAGAACTTGGCGCTGATCACGACGAACTCGTGGATCTGACGACGCCGTGGAGTCGGTGTCGAGGTTGACCCGGCGAGTCGGCGATCTTGGCCTTTGGGGTGGGGAGTGCACGGTGGTTGCTCCCCCACCGGTTTGGTCGCCATCGGCCCGCGCCTGGGCGTCTTGCCGCGGCTTCGAAGTTGTCGGTTGCCGGGGAGTGTCGCCGTTGGCGAAGCCGATGAGGCTCTGAACGGTGGCCCTCCAGTCGTCGACCTTGTCTGGCGCTGGAGGGTAATCTAGAAGCAGTTGGGCTTGGGCCAACGCTTCTTCTGGAGTCTTGGGTGGCGGCGGTGAACGACGCGAGGAGCGAGATATGCTCGCACTTCTAACAATGTTAGAAGGAGCAGCATCTCGCCCAAGCGACCGCGCCGCGCTCGTGCCAGCATGTTGACGTGCATGCTGATCTTGAGCGTCCCGAGATCCACCAGCTTGGCCTTGACCCAACGAACGTATGGTACCGCGCGTACCATGACGTTGTCGGTCCCGCGCCTCCTGAGAGGGGTGCGGTGCATGTACGGACGCCGAGGTCTGTGCACCCTTGTCCTTGGACTTGGCAGCATCGTGAGCCCCCTCGTCAGCGCCCGTTCCATCGCCAGCGTCTACACCACCACCCGTTTGCTCCGGTGGCGGCGGGATCGACGCGGACGGACCAGCCACCTCCGAAGCCTTCCTCTTCAGTGGCATGTCGATGAAGATGATGAAGATGTGGCTTGCGTGAACGCCGGATCAGGTTCACGCAACCTCGACGCCCCCTACCTGGCGTGCCAAAGATGTCGTGGGAAACGAACACCTATGGGGCAGGGCCCCTTCTCGGTCCGGCGGGGAGCGGAGGACGCATGAAGAGCAGATCGAGGCGAAGCACGCGAGGGATTTTACCCAGCTTCGGAGCTCTCCGGAGAGATAAAACTCCTACTGCTGCTTTGTGGTGGTATTACGTTCTTGCTCAAGAGCGTGAGCGTTCTGTGGTTTCGAATGAGTCGAACCCCCTCTACGTTGCGCATGGGCCTCCTTTTATAGGCTAAAGGGGTCACCGACAGGTGGCAACGCAGATAGGGGTACAAATGTAAAAACAGGGGTTGGTACAACTGCCTCTACAGTGCACCCTACCTAACTCTGACGGCAGGGGACAAGAGCATTTAATGCCCGTCCGCGTCACCCAACAGTGCAGAAAAGCAACCGTTAGGGGCGCCACCGTTCGCCACGATGGCCTTCTCGTCATCTCCACTCGCCACCTCGCACCGCTTGGCTGCACAGCTTCCCGCCACGTGCGCCTAGAACGGTCCTGCGGTGACACGTCGACGGATGCGCTGGAGCGTGGGCACAGAGTGGTGTCTTTGCCGCGGCAAGCGCCTTGCCGCGGTCGTTGTCTTGTCGTGCCCGGAAGCTTGTCGCTTGCCGGGTCTTGCCGGGACGCGCGGTGCGTCGCGGCAAGCTCCTTGAAAAAGCCTTGGCTAGCCTTCCCGGCAAGCTCCTCTCGCCGGGGCCTTGTCCTTCCCGGCAAGCCTCTCTTGCCGGGGCCTTGTCTTCTTAGTTAAGACACATTGTTCTTGAATGGCATCAATAGGAACTACGGAGGATCTTGGCGGGCACCCGGCAAGCCTTGCCGCGGGGCGCTGCGACTGCCCGTGCACAAGTTCGGGATACTAAGGTACCCCTACTTTAGTACACCGACACCCTTCCTCTCCGGAGATGCATCTTTGGAGCACTCCGGTGGCACTTTTCTTATAGAGCTCCCCCTCATGGACTTTGTAAGCCTTGGAACGCCGCACAATACAACGTGCTTCATTTTGGTCCTCGGGGAGCTCTTGCCTATTTAGGTAGGCCAAGAAGGGCTCGGTCCACGGGGCGATTACAGTCATGATTTCGTGGGACGGAGGTGTTATTTCGGTGGCGGAGCCCCCGATTACGTCAAATGGTTCAGAATGTAGGGTTGTATTCGGAGCCAGACTGGTGTTGCCGGACTCCCCTTCCCATACCACGGATGGCTTGAACAGCCTTTCCAAGAATATATTAGGTGGGACAGGGTTGCGTTTAGCGCCGATGTGGGCGAGGATATCTGCCGCTTGATTGTTTTCTCGGGCCACATGGTGGAATTCGAGTCCCTCAAACCGAGCTGACATTTTGAGGATGGCATTACGATAGGCCGCCATTTTCGGATCCTTGGCATCAAAATCTCCGTTTATTTGTGATATTGCAAGGTTTGAGTCCCCGCGCACTTCTAGGCGTTGAATGCCCATAAAGACTGCCATCCGAAGACCATGCAACAGAGCCTCGTATTCGGTTGCGTTGTTGGAGTCTGTGTATAATACTTGGAGTACGTATTGGACCGTGTCTCTGGTGGGGGATGTCAGGACTACATCCTCTCCCAATCTGGCCAGCATTTTAGAGCCGTCGAAGTGCATGATCCAATTGGAGTACGCGCCGTACTCTTTAGGGAGTTCGGCTTCTGTCCATTCGGCGACAAAGTCAGCCAATACTTGCGACTTAATGGCCCGCCGTGGTTTGTATGTAATGTCGAACGGAAGGAGCTCGATAGCCCATTTAGCAATCTGTCCTATGGCGTCGCGATTGTTTATTATGTCGTTGAGTGGCACTTCGGAGGCCACCGTAATGGAACACTCTTGAAAGTAGTGTCGTAGCTTCCAGGATGCCATGAAGACCGCGTATGCTATCTTTTGATAGTGTGGGTATCGGGATTTGCATGGAGTGAGGACAGTGGGCACGTAATATACTGGCTTTTGGAGCGGAACTTGTATCCGTCTGCTTCTCGTTCGACGATGAGCACTGCGCTTACAACCTGATGTGTTGCAGCTATGTATAATAGCATAGGTTCGCCAGTATTTGGTGCGGTCAGGACTGGATTGCTGGCCAATAGGGTCTTTATTTCATCTAGTCCGGCCGCGGCCGCATCCGTCCACACGAAGTGTTCGGTGCATCGAAGAAGGCGGTAAAGAGGTAGTGCCTTTTGTCCTAATCGGGAGATAAAGCGGCTTAAGGCAGCCACGCATCCAGTTAGTTTCTGTATATGCTTGAGGTCTGCTGGGATAGCCAACTGCGACAGAGCTCGAATTTTTGCCGGATTTGCTTCAATTCCTCTATTGGAAACGATAAAGTCGAGCAAGTTCCCGGAGGGTACGCCGAAAACACATTTTTCCGGGTTGAGCTTGATGTTGTATGTTCGAAGGTTGTTGAACGTGAGTCTCAAGTCATCTATTAAAGTTTCGACGAGTCTTGTTTTTATGACCATGTTGTCCACGTATGCCTCCACTGTTTTGCCGATTTGCTTCTCCAGGCATGTCTGAATCATATGTTGATAGGTTGCGCCGGCATTTTTGAGCCCGAAAGGCATAGTGTTGAAACAGAAGGGGCCATATGGTGTTATGAAGGCCGTTGCGGCTTGGTCGGATTCCGCCATTTTTATTTGATGGTATCCGGAGTTTACATCGAGGAAACATAGTGAGTCGTGTCCTGCGGTGGCGTCGATGATTTGGTCAATGCGAGGGAGGGGGAAGGGATCCTTGGGGCAGGCCTTGTTGAGGTCCTTGAAATCGACGCATAGGCGCCAGGATTTGTCCTTCTTGGTACCATTACCAGATTTGCTAGACAATCTGGATGTTTTATATCTCTGATGGATCCGGCCTCAAGTAGCTTGGCTAGCTCTTCTCCCATGGCTTGCCGTTTAGGCTCTGAGAAGCGCCTGAGAGTCTGTTTGACTGGCTTGTATCCTTTCAGTATATTGAGGCTGTGTTCGGCCAGCCTGCATGCGATGCCCGACATGTCTGAAGGATTCCAGGCAAAAATGTCCCAATTCTCGCGTAAGAAGTCTCGTAGTGCGGCGTCCATTGTGGGGCTCAACTGTGTCCCGATGGCAGCTGTCTTTGTGGGGTCCGTTGGATGGACCTGGAATTTGACTATCTCGTCCACGGGCTTGAATGAGGTGGACTTGGGTCGTTTGTCGAGTATTACGTCGTCTCGGTCCACTATGGCGTGCAGCGTTGTTAGTTCTTCGGCCGCTAGGGCTTTGGATAATGCTTCCAGGGCTAGTGCGGCAGTTTTATTTTCGGCGCGGAGTGCGACGTCCGGATCACTGGCTAGAGTGATGATTCCATTGGGTCCGGGCATTTTGAGCTTCATGTACCCGTAATGGGGTATAGCTTGAAAGCTCGTGAATGCGTCCCGCCCTAAAAGGGCGTGGTATCCGCTGCTGTAAGTGCATCTAGTGCCCCTTAGTGATTTTGGTGTATTGAAGACTTATAGGTTAAGGGACTAATGTGTTTATGAGTGTACACAGGTCTATAAGTCTATGAGGAGTTTGATATTTACAGAGAAAGTCGACCCCTAAAAATGAATATCTTCGACTGAAGATTTTGGTATTCCTGAAGACTTTCATGAAGACTTTGAAAGTGAAGAAATTGGTGTGTCCGTGAAGACTTGATATTCATGCAAGGAATATGAAGCTTGAAGACTTTCGTTTTCATAGTTTTGTTTTTCTCTTTCTTGAGTCATAGGAAACACCGTACTGTTAAAGGGGGTCGAGGAAATACTAAGGAAAAATTTCCATGTGATGCTCAACTCAAAATCCTACACCTACCAATCCCTTCGAGTGAAGCCATTGGAAATCTCATACAGTTCAGTCAATTTCTTCAGTGACAGAGACGAAGTTCTTCTGGTCGCTGAGGAATTTGTTCTGACTGAGGAGTTAGGAATTCGCCAGTGCGGATTGCCTACACAGTGAGGAACATGATAGCCCTGAGGAATTTGAGAGTCAAATTTCCGACCGTTGCTGTGCTACGCGCCAGCTGTCCCAAAATATCTTATCCACATAACGGTCATATCATTGAAGGGCATTTATGTCTTATCATGTCGGGCTGCTCCCTAGGCTATAAATAGCCGCCCCCTACAACCACTAGCTGGTTGGCTGCTCCGAGAGAAACTGACACTTGTCATTTGAGAGCAACCCATCCTCCGAGGACTTTGAGCGAAAATCATCGAGTGAGGAAAATCCAAACCCAAACACCCACAAACCCAAAGTGATTGAGCATCACTGAAGAGATTGATCCTGCGTGGATCCGACGCTTGTTACCTTTGAAGACTGTGCTTCTTCCAGACGGTTAGGCGTCATGGTCTAGAGCATCCAAGAGGAATTGTGGATCGCCGAGTGACCGAAGTCTGTGAAGGTTTGGAAGTCGCCTGAAGACTTACCACGAGTGATTGGACGAGGTCTGTGTGACCTTAGTTCAAGGAGAATACGGTGAGGACTTGGTGTCCTGAGCTGCGTGCTCAGCGACTGGGTGTCCGGGACTGTGTGTCCTCGAGTTTAAATACTCAGCCGCTCCAACCAGACGTACAACTGAGACAGCAGTTGGAACTGGTCTACCAAATCATTGTCTTCACCAACCTTACTGGTTCTATTTCCTCAACTCTTTCATTTCCTCATTACTGTGTTGAGTGTTGTTCATATCTGTGTTTGAAGACTTTGACTGAAGACTTTCTCAATTTCCTCAGTTCAATTTCTTCAGTCTGTTTGTCTTCATCTTGTGTTATCCTGTGTTTACGCTTTCTGTACTCTGTGTTTGTCTTCATTTCATCATGATGACTATGTGTGTATTCTGTTATGCTTACTTCTGAGTACTTATTCCGCTGCAAGTAGTTCTTCGCTAAGGAATTTCCTCACCGGCAAATTCCTCAGTGAAGAATTCATAAAAATCGCCTATTCACCCCCCCCTCTAGTCGATATAACGCACTTTCAATTGGTATCAGAGCAAGGTACTCCCTTGTTCTGTGTGATTTTGGTTTAACCACCTGGAGTTCTAGTTATGTCGACCGCAGGTATGATCAAGGTCTCTGCTGGGTGTCCTACCTTCGATGGCACGGACTACCCCTACTGGAAGAATAAGATGCGAATGCATCTTGAAGCAATTGACAACGATCTCTGGTACGTTGTGGAAAATGGTGTTCCCTCAGTCACACCTTCCCTGAATGCTGCTGATGTGAAGAGATTCAAGCAACTCGATTCTCAAGCGAAGAATATCATATGTGGTCATCTGAGTAAAGGGCAGTATGGTAGAGTGAGTGCTTTGGAAACTGCTAAGCTTATCTGGGATAGGCTCTCCAAAGTAAACGAAGGAGTCTCAACTCAACGTGACTCTCGTGTTGACGTTCTTCGCAATCTCTTCAACCGCTTCAAAAGACTCGACAATGAAAATGTTCAGCAAACCTTCGATCGCCTCACTGATATCTCAAATGAGCTTCAAGCGCTCGGTGCCACTGACATCACCGATCATGAGGTGGTGAAGAAATTGCTGAGATCACTCGATTCGTCATTTGACACTCTGGCACTGATGATTCAAGAGCGTGCTGATTACAAGTCACTAGATCCCGCTGATATCCTCGAGAGGCTAAATACTCATGAGTTCCAGCTTGCTGAAAAGAGAGATCTCTATGGTTCAAGCTATGGCAAACACGTGCCCTGAAGGCCAAGGCAGTGTCTGAATCTGAATGTGAAGATTCTGGTAGTAGCCTTGGTGATCCTGAAGAATTGAGCCAGGAGCTAGCACTGCTCGTGAAGAAGTTCCAGAAATTCTTAAGACATGGTCGCTTTGGAAAATCTTCAAGGAGCAGTGATTCCTCATCAAGTGACTATAAGAGAAGGCTATGCCACAAATGCAAGAAGCCTGGTCACTACATTCAAGATTGTGCTCAGTGGGACAAGGAACTAAAGAAGAAGAAATACAAGGATTACAGTTCTGATGATGCCAAGAAGAAGAAGAAATCTTCAAAGTCTTCATCATCAAAATCCTCGAAGTCTTCATCCCACAAGAAGAGCAGCTCCAAGAAGGCTCGGGCATTCATTGGCAAGGAAATGGATTCCGAGGCTGAATCTGAGGATAATGAGGAAGAGGAGGCATCCAAGGAGTCTGAGTCAGGTGTGGCAAGTCTAGCTCTTGCTACTGCATTTGTCAGCAAGTCTATCTTCAACTCTGAAGAAAATCACAACACCAATAACGCTAATGAAGGCAATGATGACTACGCTCCCACCTATTGCTTCATGGCAAAGGCTGCTAAGGTAACTAAATACCCCTCCTTTGAATGAAGTGAGGATGAATCTGATGAAAATCTTAAGCCTAGCTACTCTAAACTTGCTAAGATTGCTGTGAAACAACAAAAGGCTATTGAAAAACTTCAAAACATGCTAGACAAAAGTGATGATATGTTGGGTGATGAAATGGACCGCACTAAAGACTTAACTGAAAATCTTCAGAGACTTCAGTCTAAGTTTGACAACCTTCAAAGTCATCATAGAACCCTCTTAACTGATCATGAGAAGCTTTCTTATGAATTTCTTCAAAGAAAGCAAGATCTTGAGAAGCTAAGAGTGAGTTATGAAGATCTTCAGAAGGAGCGCGATTCATTACTTGCTCAACAAATCAGCGCTACTCAGGAAGAATTTGATCCTCCATGCTTAAAGTGCATTGAACGTGAATCTGCTAATTCTTCACCTGAATGTTCAAATGCTTCAAATGTTACAAATTCTTCACCTGCCTCTGCTATCACTAATTCCTCATCTGAGGACATTGCTAGTATCACTGACAATGCAGGGCTGAAGGAATTGTATATGACAGGCATGTACAAAAGCCTCAAAGGGCATCAGACTCTTTGTGATGTGCTTAAAAAGCAGATCCTCAACAGAAACCCTAGGAAAGAGGGTATTGCCTTTGAGAGGAAACTCAATGCTGATGGAACATATTGGAAGCCTGAGCAGTACCCCAAAACCTCATGGGTTGCTGCAAAGGGACCTCCAGTTGATCCATCTAACTTATCTGGCTTTACATGTGAATCTCCTCATTCTTCTGATGAGTCATTTGACTCCAACTATAAAGTGTTCAAAAATCAGAATGGTGAAGTATTTGCTAGATATGTTGGCACTAACTGCAGGAACGGTTCCCCTATGAAGAAAATCTGGGTTCCCAAAAGTTATGTTGAAAGTCTTCAGGTGAATGTCCTCATGACACCACCAGTGAAGAACAGGAACCCCAGATCAAACTCTTCATATGGACCAAATTCTTCATATGGATCCAAGTCCTCATACGGACCAAATTCCTCACATGGATCAAATTCCTCAAAAGGATCAAAGTCCTCATATGAACATCACCGTGCTAACAACTCTGTTTCACAGGGTAGAGCTAAGGGCTATGAATATGTGCATTATTCTTCAAATCATTATGTTCATAAGTCCTCGAAGAATTTCTCTACTTATTCATATGCTTACCCTAACCCCTCTTATGTGAAACGAAATGGTTTGGCATCCATGCCACCTTTCTCATATGGTGCTTGTAGAGTGATGAATTCTTTGCCACCCCTCCAGATGTGGGTGGTGAAGAAAAAGAACTAATCTCTTATGCAGAGTCAGGTCTCCAGACGTGCTTTAATGTCTGAAAAATTTGCTGGAGACCTGAACACTGCCTGAAAGGACGCAGGCTAATCATGATGAAATGAACTTTCATTTCACACGTCCTCACACTGCTTGTCTGTGCTATTGCTTGATGAAATTGAACTGATGATACTGATGTCATATTCTTCACTGATGAAGTATATGAGTTTGTAAGCTGCACTAATTCATCTGCAGGATGATCAACCCAAAGCAAATGAGTGGGTCCTCGATAGTGGATGTACAAATCACATGACTGGTAACAAGAATCTATTGATGGATGCTCCATTAACACTGTCACATCTGAAGCATATCATCTTCGCTGACAAAGGCAAAAGTCAGGTATTGGGTCTAGGTAAGGTTGCGATCTCTAAGGATCGACACATGGACAAAGTCATGCTTGTCGAGTCCTTAGGATACAACCTCATGTCTGTCTCAATGCTTTGTGATCTTGATATGGTTGTTGTCTTTGGCAAGTATCGTTGTGTTGTGATCATGTAAGTTGACAATTCCAAAGTCTTCGAAGGCTTTAGGAGAGGAGACTTGTACATTGTTGATTTCTCTACAGGACCACAACCTGCCGTGTGCTTACTTGCAAAAGCTTCAGAAGGCTGGCTATGGCATCGACGACTTGGTCATGCTGGCATGAGGAATCTGCACACGCTCGCGAAGAAGAAGCATGTCATTGGCATTGAGAATGTCAAATTCCTCAAGGATCACTTGTGTGGTGCCTGTGAAGCTGGGAAGATGACTAAGGCCAAGCATCCAGCGAAGACTATCATGACCACCACTCGACCATTTGAATTGCTTCACATGGATCTCTTCGGTCCTAATCATTATTCTGCTGTGACTAATGATGCATCTCTATATGGCTTTGTTATTGTTGATGATTACTCTCGTTACACATGGGTACACATTGTTACTTACAAACATGAAGTGCAGGAAGTCTTCAAACGATTTTCCTCGAGGGCTTCAACCAACTTTGGTGTGAAGATCAAGCACATCAGGAGTGACAATGGAACTGAGTTCAAGAATTCCGGTCTTAATGACTATCTTGATGAACTTGGTATTACTCATGAGTTATCTGCTCCTTATACTCCTCAGCAAAATGGCGTCGTGGAGCGCAAGAACAGAACTCTTGTTGAGATGGCTCGCACTATGCTTGATGAATACAAAACGCCTCATCGTTTTTGGATTGATGCAATTGATACCGCGTGCCACATCATCAACAGAGTATATCTTCACAAATTCTTCAAGAAGACTGCCTATGAACTCCTCACTGACAAGAAACCCAATGTGAGTTATTTCAAAGTCTTCGGTGCTAAATGTTGGATTAGAGATCCTCATCACAATGCTAAATTTGCACCGAAAGCACATGAAGGTTTTATGCTTGGTTACGGAAAGGACTCGCACACCTACAGAGTCTTCAACATCGCTCTTCACAAGATTGTTGAAACTGTAGATGTGCGGTTCGATGAAACTAATGGCTCGCAAAGAGAGCACCTACCTTCTGTGATAGATGAACCAGCACCTGAAGATTCTATCAAGTTCAAGGCTACTGAGGATGTCATTCCTACCGAAGAATCTACTGAAGAATTCATTCCAGAACGCGAAGATCGTCGAGCTGATGTACCTGAGGAAAATGCTGAAGAAAATGGTGCTGAAGAAAATGCTGATCAAATTCCTCGACGACAACCAGCTCATCCTCGCGTTGCAAAAGAAGTGCAAGTTGAAAAGATCATCGATGACATTGAAGCACCAGGTCCTCTCACACGCTCAAAAGCTTCACATTTATCTAACTTTTGTGGGCACTATGCTTTTGTCTCTATCACAGAGCCCACTAAGGTAGATGAAGCATTTCTGGAGCCTGAGTGGATTCAGGCCATGCAAGAAGAATTACATCAGTTCGAGCTCAACAATGTCTGGGAACTGGTCAAACGTCCAGATCCTCGCAAGCATAATATCATTGGCACAAAGTGGATCTACCGCAACAAGCAAGATGAAAATGGCCTTGTGGTGAGGAATAAGGCACGACTTGTAGCTCAAGGCTACACACAGGTTGAAGGAATTGATTTCGATGAAACTTTTGCACCTGTTGCTAGACTTGAGGCTATTCGCATATTACTTGCTTATGCTAACCATCATAATATCACTTTATATCAAATGGATGTGAAAAGTGCATTCCTCAATGGTAAGCTTGAGGAAGAAGTATATGTTGCTCAACCCCCAGGTTTTGAAGATCCAAAGAATCCTGACAAAGTCTTCAGACTCAACAAGGCCCTCTATGGCCTCAAGCAGGCCCCTCGGGCGTGGTATGATACTTTGAAGGAATTCTTCGTGAAGAATGGCTTCACACCCGGTTCACTCGACCCTACTCTCTTTACTAAATCTTATGATGGTGAACTGTTTGTGTGCCAAATATACGTTGATGATATTATCTTTGGCTGTACTGACCAACGTTATAGTGATGAATTTGCCTATATGATGAGTGAAGAATATCAAATGTCTATGATGGGAGAGTTGAAATTCTTCTTAGGTCTTCAAATTCGTCAACAGCACAATGGCATATTCATATCTCAGGAGAAATACCTCAAGGATGTTCTGAGGAAATTCGGCATGCAAGATTGCAAAGGAGTCAAAATTCCTATGCCCACAAATGGCCATCTATGCACTGATGAAAATGGTATTGACTTCGATCACAAGGTATACCGCTCCATGATTGGTTCTTTATTGTACTTATGTGCATCTAGGCCAGATATAATGCTTAGTGTTTGCATGTGTGCCCGATTTCAAGCTACACCGAAGGAATCACACCATAAGGCTGTGAAGCATATTCTTCGATATCTAGCTCACACACCAACACTAGGACTATGGTACCCCAAGGGCTCTACTTTTGATCTCATTGGATATTCTGACTCTGACTATGCTGGTGATCGTGTGGACCGCAAGTCAACATCTGGTACTTGTCATTTCCTCGGACGATCTTTGGTCTGTTGGTCCTCGAAGAAACAGAACTGCGTATCACTGTCTACTGCTGAAGCTGAGTACATTGCTGCTGGTTCTTGCTGTGCTCAATTGCTGTGGATGAAGCAAACTCTCAAGGACTACGGCATCAACATGAAGAATGTGCCTCTCTACTGTGACAATGAGAGTGCCATCAAGATTGCTCACAACCCAGTTCAGCACTCGAAGACAAAGCACATTCAGATTCGTCATCATTTTCTTCGTGATCATGTGTTGAAGGGCGACATTTCTATTGAGCATGTGAAGACTGAAGAACAGCTAGCCGATATCTTCACAAAGCCCTTGGATGAGAAGAGATTTAGCAAGTTGCGGTGTGAGCTAAATATCTTAGAGTCTTCGAATGTTCTTTGAAAAGGACACACATCCTAACACTTATGCAAAATTGATGACTTAGATGTGCAACACATGAAGAAACGTTTTTCTTCAATCAATGAAGAATAACACTCTAAGTGTGAAGAAATTAATGAAGAATTTGATTCTCAGAACCCTACGACAATTGTACGCGGTGTCTGAAATCATCATTCTTATACGGTGGGTCACGCCACCACAAAGTTGAAAATCTTCAATTTGAGTTTTCCTCAGTTTTGAAATTTCTCAGTTTTTTAAATTCTTCAACTTTGCAAAATCTTCACTATTTCCGTCGTTTTTCTTCATTGGCTATATATATATATGGGTTTATTTCCTCTACAGCATTCACTTATGGCTATTTCTTCAAGTTGCTTTTTCTGCTAAGTGAATGTGATCGGACCCTTCCCCCTCTATGCTATACTCAACCCAATCTATTCACAAATTCTTCATGTGCGTTCTATTTGAAACTCGTTCAAAATCTTCACTGTGTCCTATCAGCTGAAGAAATTGTGAATGGAACTTTAAAACTAATATTATCCAAATTTTCGGTTTTGCCGCTCAAACCGTCCTGTATCCCACGATAGACTTATCTATTCACCCACGATCTAACACGATCTCCACTTTTCAGTATGTGGGTGACACATGTCAAGCGAATGAGAAGGGCCAGGGGCACGTTCGTCCTAATCTTCAGGCGAACAGTTTTTCACTGCGACTATAAATACCCCCTCAACCTTCCTCACTTCCTTTACTCCGCTCGACCGCTCTCTCTTTCGCTCGAGCTTCTCAAACCCTAGCGTCGCCGCTACTCCATCGTCGCCGGTGAGGAAGAGCTTCACTGCCTCGACCTCGTCGCCGTCGTACTCACGCTGGCCGCGGAAATCTTCACTCCGCCATCGCTGTAGCTGTCTTCCTCCGCCAAGTTAGGGCGTGGAAGATCTGAACTGACGAGCTTCAAATCTACACTTCTCAGTTCGTCGTGTTCTTCATCCAGGGTAATTAAAAGTTACTTTTACTGCCCTCTTTGATTCAAATTTTCTCTACAAAATCTTCAAAGGTGTTTTATTCTTCAAATCCTCACACACAAAACACCTCACAAGTCATCTGTTCTTGATTCGTTTCCCTAAGCATCATTTTTCTTCAAGATTCCTCAATTGTGTGGATCGTCAATCTATACAACTCTGGAACCTAAGACAAAGTACGTTAGTGAAATTCTTCAAGACTCATCTGGTCAAATTCCTCAAACTTGTTCATTTTGAAAACCTTCTGAGAACGCATATGACCTCTTCAAATTCCTCGCAACTATACTCTGTTCACAGGAAATTCTGAAGATGTGAACACTTGGGTGCTGGACTGGATGTCAGAAAATACTCACTACAAGGCACCGGCAACTGAATTGCTTCATGCCCTCCCACTCAGTCCTCCCCATGATGGTGCTCGTTGCATCTACAATGAACCTGAGCTTACAAATCATTACATGCAAGTGCTGATGAAGCCTTTGAAGCCAGGGTAGGCCCCATGAACCAAATTCCTCGTTAAGGAATTACTGTATGTGCCTCGGACTGTCTATTGCATTTTGACGAAGACAATGAGTCCTATCAAAGGCCACGACTCAAATGAATACTTGGACGACACTGTGGCAGGCCCTACTACGACAACCAACCCCGACAACGCTGGCGCTCCTCCATCAGCTTGATATTCTTCAGGGGCGTTAGTCCTCAGTTTCGATCCTTTTGGTCATTCGATAACAAAGGGGGGGAAATCTGAGTTAGTCTTCAAGCGGGTCTATTATATGGGTGTTTCTTTGTTAAGTTGCAACTCTCGCTCTTCTGAAACTTTTATTGGATCGAGTTGTAATCTTAAACCCGATGGTGCTCTGATACTTTTCATGCATTGTTCTCTGATTCTGCATGCTTGTTCCTCGTTAATATTATTGCTCGCATGCCGAATCTCTTCAGGCACCATATTTCATCATGCATTTCAAATTCTTCATATTATATGTCAAATGCATGTATGAATTACAAGATGTAGGGGGAGATCTCCATGATTCAACTCTTCAAGTGTGCATTGCTTCAAAAGCAAATTCCTCACTATGCACATCTTCAGTGGGAGTTCTTCTATACTTTGCAATCAAATTCCTGAATATTAGTACTTACACTTCATATGTTTATCCCGTTTGAAAACTTAACCTATATTGTCATCAATCACCAAAAAGGGGGAGATTGTAAGTACATCTAGTGCCCCTTAGTGATTTTGGTGTATTGAAGACTTATAGGTTAAGGGACTAATGTGTTTATGAGTGTACACAGGTCTATAAGTCTATGAGGAGTTTGATATTTACAGAGAAAGTCGACCCCTAAAAATGAATATCTTTGACTGAAGATTTTGGTATTCCTGAAGACTTTCATGAAGACTTTGAAAGTGAAGAAATTGGTGTGTCCGTGAAGACTTGATATTCATGCAAGGAATATGAAGCTTGAAGACTTTCGTTTTCATAGTTTTGTTTTTATCTTTCTTGAGTCATAGGAAACACCGTACTGTTAAAGGGGGTCGAGGAAATACTAAGGAAAAATTTCCATGTGATGCTCAACTCAAAATCCTACACCTACCAATCCCTTCGAGTGAAGCCATTGGAAATCTCATACAGTTCAGTCAATTTCTTCAGTGACAGAGACGAAGTTCTTCTGGTCGCTGAGGAATTTGTTCTGACTGAGGAGTTAGGAATTCGCCATTGCGGATTGCCTACACAGTGAGGAACATGATAGCCCTGAGGAATTTGAGAGTCAAATTTCTGACCGTTGTTGTGCTACGTGCCAGCTGTCCCAAAATATCGTATCCACATAACGGTCATATCATTGAAGGGCATTTATGTCTTATCATGTCGGGCTGCTCCCTAGGCTATAAATAGCCGCCCCCTTCAACCACTAGCTGGTTGGCTGCTCCGAGAGAAACTGACACTTGTCATTTGAGAGCAACCCATCCTCCATGGACTTTGAGCGAAAATCATCGAGTGAGGAAAATCCAAACCCAAACACCCACAAACCCAAAGTGATTGAGCATCGCTGAAGAGATTGATCCTGCATGGATCCGATGCTTGTTACCTTTGAAGACTGTGCTTCTTCCAGATGGTTAGGAGTCATGGTCTAGATCATCCAAGAGGAATTGTGGATCGCCGAGTGACCGAAGTCTATGAAGGTTTGGAAGTCGCCTGAAGACTTACCACGAGTGATTGGACAAGGTCTGTGTGACCTTAGTTCAAGGAGAATACAGTGAGGACTTGGTGTCCTGAGCTGCGTGCTCAGCAACTGGGTGTCCGGGACTGTGTGTCCTCGAGTTTAAATACTCAGCTGCTCCAACCAGACGTACAACCGAGACAGCAGTTGGAACTGGTCTACCAAATCATTCTCTTCACCAACCTTACTGGTTCTATTTCCTCAACTCTTTCATTTCCTCATTACTGTGTTGAGTGGTTGTTCATATATGTGTTTGAAGACTTTGACTGAAGACTTTCTCAATTTCCTCAGTTCAATTTCTTCAGTCTGTTTGTCTTCATCTTGTGTTATCCTGTGTTTACGCTTTCCGTACTCTGTGTTTGTCTTCATTTCATCATGATGACTATGTGTGTATTCTATTATGCTTACTTCTAAGTACTTATTCCGCTGCAAGTAGTTCTTCGCTAAGGAATTTCCTCACTGGCAAATTCCTCAGTGAAGAATTCATAAAAATCGCCTATTCACCCCCCCCCCTCTCTAGTCGATATAACGCACTTTCAGCTGCTGAACAGGGCCACTTGGAATGTGATTTCTTCGGACCTATAATTCTCCGGTGTGCCGAACACCGCATCCAGTGTGATTTTTCCCGCACACTGTGCCTCCCGACTAGGGATGATTCCCTTGAAGGTCGTGCTGCTTTGCTCAATGCGGCTTTTATCAATTTCCATCTTGTTGAGGGTTTCTTCATAGATCAGGTTTAACCCGCTTCCGCCGTCCATGAGTACTTTAGTGGGCCGGAAGCCGTCCACGATTGGGCTAAGGACCAAAGCGGCTGGTGCCCGGACTATTTGGAATTGAGGTTCGTCACTGGCACTGAAGGTTATGGCAGTGTCGCTCCACGGATTTATTTTTGCCACGTGGCAGACTTCCGCGAAACTTCGATGAGCTAACTTGCACCTATTATTTGAGGCGAAAGTCTCGAAGACTGTCAGTACCGTATTATCGTCTTCGGCGGGATGTTGTTCTGCTTTATGGTTTACAAGAAGATCCTCGCCGCTTTTTGCTACCTGCCGGAGTATCCAACATGCTCTAAGGCTATGCGTTGGCGTGGTATCCGGCGTGCTGTGAATTATGCATGGCCCATTGAGCCATTCTTCCAATATGGTTCCACGTCCTGGAGTGGGCTTTGGTTTTTCGGGAATTGGATCGTGTAACTTACAAGAGTTTGCCCTTTTAGTTCGGACAAAGGGTTTAGTGAGATCTGGATTATCCTAGAAGTCTGTTTGGGCTTTCCAGGCGCTTTCCATCACGCAGTACTTCTATACTATGGCTGCTAAGTCAGCAAAGTGTACTATGTCACGGCGACTTATAGCATTAAGGATCCCTTTGTTCGTGCAATTTTTGCAGAAAAGTGAGATTGCGTCTTTTTCGCGACAGTCCTTGACCCTGTTTACCACAAGGAGGAATCTGGCCCAGTAGCGGTGTACTGTCTCTTGGGGATCTTGTCTGATATGGGAAAGACGGCATAAGTCTCGGTGGGTAGTGAGGGCGTCCTGGACTAGGGGGTGTCCGGATAGCCGAACTATCACCGTCGGCCAGACTCCAAGACTACGAAGATACAAGATTTAAGACTTCGTCCCGTGTCCGGATGGGACTTTCCTTGGCGTGGAAGGCAAGCTTGGCAATACGGATATGTAGATCTCCTACCATTGTAACCGACTCTGTGTAACCCTAGCCCTCTCCGGTGTCTATATAAACTGGAGGGTTTTAGTCCGTAGGAGGAACAACAATCATACCATAGGCTAGCTTCTAGGGTTTAGCCTCCTTGATATCGTGGTAGATCTACTCTTGTACTACCCATATCATCAATATTAATCAAGCAGGAGTAGGGTTTTACCTCCACCGAGAGGGCCCGAACCTGGCTAAAAACATTGTGTCCCTTGTCTCCTGTTACCATCCGCCTAGAGGCACAGTTCGGGACCCCCTACCCGAGATCCACCGGTTTTGACACCGACATTGGTGCTTTCATTGAGAGTTCCTCTGTGTCGTCGCAATCAGGAAGGATGCCTCGTCCCGTCGTTAAAGACGGCACCGTTGCCAAAGGAGCTTTGGCCATCGGCCAAACTATCCGGCTAGGCGGTTTTCTTATGACTGCCTGTTCGGCCGCCGCGCCGACGATGACCTCTCGGGTCATCAAAAGCAATCTTCATGTCAACTCGGAACTCGCCGAGCAGCTGGATCCGATGGAGCTCTCCTCCTTAAAAGAGCTTTTCGATCACATCGCCGCCCTGGGAGTCGCTACCGACTACGATCAGATTGGGCTTAAAACCGATCTGAGAGACATCAACTCTCCCCAGGCTACCCACCACTTTGCTGTGGTGGAGGAACAACACGGTGACTCTCCTTCTACATTAAGGACAAGCTATGTCCAAATTCCCGACCCCTCCATGCCGGATTCCCGCGGAGGGACGGACGTCAATCAATCACTGAACCTAAAGTCAGGCAGCGGGCCAGATTCGTTGGACAACATCCAACAACCCAAGCTTCCAAGTTCGAAAACTTTCCAGCCCTTGAGTCTTAGATTGGACGGAGTTCTGAATTTAATTCCACCCGCCCACCCAAACACAAGCAATCTATCCCGAATCCGGCAAGAGACCGCTGAAACAGTACACCATTACTAGGCCAGATTCCTCCTGATTATGGACAGGATAAAGGACTGCCGTGAGGAAAGCGCAATCTTAATTTTCTGCAATAATTGCACGGACAAGGGCATCATGAACGCCATATGTCATCGCGAAATAACACGCTTCGGCGACTTGGCGTCCATAGTACGAAAGTACTGTGCGATGGAGAGTGCTTGGAAAACCGGAACCAAATTTTGGGACAATCCGGCTCCGAACACAACCCTAGTTCGAAATAAAAGGGTGCATCATATTCAGGCACCTGGGTTAAAAACCAAAAAGCAAAAAAACCCTAAAGGGCACGGAACCGTACTGGAGGGATGGCTCAGCGGACCCTGCAAAATCCATAGTATGAAGGGCGCCACTCCAACACATAGCCTTCGAGCATGTTGGATACTACGGCAGGTGGCCAAAAGTGGCGAAGAGCTTCTAGCCCCAGAGAACCAGCCCAGCAGTACCAGTACAGTACTAACAGTCTTCGAGACTTTCGCATCAAATAATATGCGGAAACGAACACTCCACAGCCTCGCCGAAGTCTACCAAGTAGCAACAATAAATCCATGGAGTGACACGACTATTACCTTTAACGCCAGTGATGAACCCAAATTCCAAACAGCCCGAGCACCAGCAGCATTGGTCCTCAGTCCAATAGTGGACGGCTTTCGCCTTACTAAGGTACTCATGGATGGCGGCAGCGGATTAAACCTCATCTACGAGGAAACCCTTCGAAAAATGGAAGTAGACTGGAGCCGCATTGAGCGAAGCAACACAACCTTCAGAGGAATAATCCCTAGTCGGGAAGCATGCTGCACAGGAAAAATCACACTGGATGTGGTATTCGGCTCGCCGGACAACTACAGGTCCGAGGAGATCACGTTCCACGTGGCCCTGTTCAGCAGCGGATATCACGCTTTATTAGGATGAGAGGCATTCACAATTTTTCAAGCTATACCCCATTACGGGTACATGAAGCTCAAAATGCCCGGGCCCAATGGAATCATCACCCTTGCCAGTGATCTGGATGTAGCGCTCCGCGTCGAAAATAAGACAGCCGCACTAGCCCTAAAGGCGCTATCTGAAGCCCTAGCGGCCGAGGAAATCACAGCGCTGCGCTCCATGGTGAACAGGGACGACGTGATACTTGACAAAAGATCCAAGTCCACCTCTATTAAGCCAGCGGACGAAATAGTCAAATTCCAAGTCCATCCAACGGACCCTACGAAGACGGCCTCCATTGGGGCACAATTAAACCCTGATGTAGACGCCGCACTACGAGAATTCCTACGGGAAAATTGGGACATTTTTGCCTGGCACCCTTCAGACATGCCAGGAATCCCACGCCGGCTGGCAGAGCACAGCCTAAATATCCTAAAAGGATTCAAGCCTGTCAAACAGGCTCTTCGGCGATTTTCCGAACCCAAAAGACAGGCAATGGGAGAGGAGCTAGCCAAACTATTAGAAGCCGGATTCATCAAAGATATAAAACATCCGGACTGGCTAGCAAACCTGGTAATGGTACCAAACAAGGATAAATCCTGGCGCCTGTGTGTCGATTTCAAGGACCTTAACAAGGCTTGCCCAAAGGATCCCTTCCCCCTTCCACGCATCGATCAAATTATCGACGCTACCGCAGGGCACGATTCATTGTGCTTCCTCGATGCATACTCCGGCTACCAACAAATCAAGATGGTGGAGCCAGACGAAGCCGCAACGGCATTCATTACTCCATATGGACCATTCTGCTTCAACACAATGCCCTTCGGGCTCAAAAACACCGGCGCAACATATCAGCGCATGATTCACACATGTCTGGCAAACCAGATCGGCAAAACAGTGGAGGCATACGTAGACGATGTGGTCGTCAAATCCAAACACGTTGAAACTCTAGTAGACGACTTGAGGCTCACATTCGACAATCTCCGAGCATATGACATTAAGCTCAACCCAGAAAAATGCGTTTTCGGTGTACCAGCCGGAAAGCTCTTGGGCTTCATTGTATCCGGTAGAAGAATTGAAGCAAACCCAGCCAAGATCCGAGCTCTGTCACAATTGGATATCCCTAAAGACCTCAAGCAAATACAAAAATTGACTGGATGCGTGGCGGCTCTAAGCCGCTTCATCTCCCGCTTAGGAGAAAAGGCATTACCCCTTTATCGCCTCCTCCGGCGCACCGAACACTTCAAGTGGACGGATGCCGCCACGACCGGACCGAAGAAATAAAGGCCATATTGGCAACAAATCCGGTCCTGGCCACACCCAACTTGGGCAAACCAATGTTATTATATATCGCGGCAACACATCAAGTTGTAAGCGCGGTGCTCGTTGTCGAACGAGAAACGGACGGACACAAGTTCCCTCTTCAAAAACCAGTGTACTACGTATCCACTGTCCTAACTCCATGCAAGTCCTGGTATCCACATTATCAAAAGATAGCGTACGCAGTGTTCATGGCATCCCGGAAGCTACGACACTACTTTCAAGAGTGTTCGATAACAGTAGCCTCTGAAGTACCTCTCAATGACATTATAAACAACCACGACGCGACTGGCAGGATTGCAAAATGGGCCATTGAGCTCCTACCATTCGACATAACCTATAAACCACGCCGAGCTATCAAGTCGCAAGTTTTGGCCGACTTCATCGCCGAATGGACTGAAGCCGAACTCCCTAAAGAGTACGACGCATACTCTAATTGGATCATGCACTTTGACGGCTCCAAAATTTTGGCCGGCCTGGGGGCTGGCATCGTCCTGACGTCCCCAACCGGAGACACAGTCCAATACGTACTCCAGATAATGTACACGGACTCCAACAACACAGCCGAATACGAGGCCCTCTACATGGCCTCCGGATGGTGGTCTCCATGGGAATTAAACGCCTAGAGGTGCGAGGGGATTCGAACCTCGCGATATCCCAAATAAATGGAGACTTTGACGCCAAGGATCCGAAAATGGCAGCTTACCATAACGCCGTTCTGAAAATGTCAGCTCGATTTGAAGGGCTCGAATTTCACCATATAGCCCGGGATAATAATCAAGCGGCGGACGTATTGGCACGCATCGGCGCAAGATGCCGTCCCTCCCAACATCTTCCTGGAATGGCTTTTCGAGCCATCCGTACTATGGGAAGGGGAGTCCGGAAACAACAATCCGGACCCAACCGCACCGCCTGACACCGCACATTCTGACACAATCGATGGTTCTGCCAATGAAACAACACCTTCATCCCACGAAATAATGGCAGTCATTGCCCCGTGGACCGAGCCATTCCTAGCTTACTTAACTAGGCAGGAACTTCCCGAGGACCAAAACGAGGCCCGCTGCATAGTACGGCGATCTAAAGCCTATAAGGTCCATGAGGGAGAGCTCTATAAGAAAAGCACAACCAGAGTCCTTCAAAGGTGTATCTCCGAAGAGGAAGGGCGAAATCTTCTGGCTGAAATTCATGCCGGACTCGGTGGGCACCACGCCGCAGCCCGGGCCCTTGTAAGCAAGGCCTTCCGTACAGGATTTTATTGGCCAACGGCCCGGGCAGACGCTCAGGATTTAGTCCAACGATGCGTCGGTTGCCAGCTCTTTGCTAATCAAAGCCACATGCCTCCCACCGCCTTGAAAACTATACCCATCACCTGGTAGTTCGCGGTCTAGGGGCTTGACATGGTTGGACCCCTTAAAGGAGGAACCCACAAGCAAAAATACCTATTGGTCATGGTGGATAAATTCACCAAATGGATAGAGGCCAAGCTAGTTAAGACGGCCGAATCCGGACCCGTGATAGACTTCATATCAGGGGTAGTACACCGTTACGGCGTCCCCCACAGCATCATTACCGATAACGGCACGAACTTCACGGCCGACGAGGTTAAACTCTGGTGCAAAAACATGGGCATCAAGCTCGACTACGCTTCAGTCTATCACCCTCAAACTAACAGTCAAGTCGAACGAGCAAATGGTCTAATCATGAGCGGCATCAAACCCAGACTAGTGCGGTCCCTTAAGGAATCCAACACGCACTGGGTTGAGGAGCTTGACTCCGTACTCTGGGGGCTGCGGACCATGCCAAACCGCACTACCGGATTCACACCATTTTTTATAGTATACGGCGCAGAGGCAGTTTTGCCCTGCGACATAATTCATGACTCACCTCACGTGCGCATGTACGAAGAAAGAGAAGCCAAGCTGAATCGGCAGGACAGTTTGGACGCCTTAGAGGAGGAGCGTGACGTGGAAAAAGCTCGTTCCGCATTCTATCAACAGCAGGCTCGAAGTTATCAAAGTAGAGAAGTACGGGCCAAAACTTACAATGTTGGCGAACTAGTTCTAGGCCTGCCGGACAAGAAAAAGGACAAACTCAAGCCCAAATGGGAAGGTCCCTTCATCGTCGACCAAGTCCGGACCGACGGAGCAAACCATCTGCGAAACGCATCGGATAACCGACTCGAGCCAAATCCATGGAACGCAGTCCGTCTCCGAAGATTCTACGCCTAGCGCCGAACTCTGAGTTTGTCTCCCTCCCCCGTCTATATTTTATACTTTAACTGTCTTTTATTCCCCCCCCTTTTTTCTCACAGGCCTTCGGTGGCTCGCCTGCGCATTGTTCGCACACACTTGACGTGCTACTCGCACTCATTATACCTGGGGGCTTCTTTAACAGAAGCTTATTTATACGGGCTTTATACCCAACACATGTGTCAAACTTCCGCATGTACCTTTTATTCACCATAATATGCATCGATATGACTTAAGTTTTGGCCAAGCTAGGTTGCCTGGCTCCTGTGCTTACCCATACGTTCCCGATAGTTCGGCTAGGAGGTAAAGGGAGCACCTCCGTGATTGTTACTGCCGGGTCAGCCGGATATGTACCTCAGACTGGGTGAAGCCGAAAGCTAGCATTCCTAAGGGAATATTCGGTCGGCGAATTGAAAGATGATTTCTTACCTATTTATCTATCTGCCCCCAGATGCTTTCCTGCTTTTTTTCGCAGTCCGGACATGCACTTTAGGGCATGCCTCCTAGGGAAAGGAACCCTTAACGGAACTATTCTCCCTGGAAGATGTTTCTTACTAACCATGTAATATAACATAACTAGTTGGGCGGCCAACTCTACTTGGTCGTACATTAAGCTCACAGGGATCTCCTTCCCATCGGGCCCCACAGGTCCGACCTCGGCCATGTGGTTTGGGTCAGCCTTCATGTACCACGTCTTCACCATGGCCCAGGCCTACCTGGAGCCTTGACGGCAGGCCGATATCTTCCACAGACGGAAGCGCCACCGTGCTCCCTGAAGCTTCTCTACAAGCTCTCCAAGACCTTCGGGTAGGGAGACGGACGGCCATAAGGCCTGGGCGACACCACTCATCACCTGCCGAACTCGTTCGTGCAGTTGCAGCAGCTCGGGAAGTAGGTCACCCGTTGAACCGGGCATTTCCTCTGTTGGACGACCTGTGAGCATACCTATAGACATATTCATGTTAATCGACTTCCTCACCGAACTCTTCTTTTCAAAAGTTCGTTCAAGCACTTACTATAAATGTCGCGACGAAGCCGCCGATTCTCCTTCACGGAGTCAGACAGCTGGGCCCGAACATCTTTTAGTTCCTCGCCCAGCTGGGTGTTAGCATCCTGGAGGTTATTTTTCTCCTGCCGCACCCTTGTAAGCACCTTCTCGCCGGCCTTTAGCTGGCGTAGTAGCTGCTGCCTGTCCGGATCTAGTCCGGCACCATCTGCAATATTATTGTCAGACCCATGCACACGCCGCACTTCACAAACTACTTATCTTTCGAAAGTATATATTACCGGAGGGGGTCTCTGTGGCTCCCCCTGTGGCAGCTAGTGCAACCTCAAGTTGGGCCTTGCACTCTTGAAGCTCCTGGGACAGGTGGGTATTCTTCTCCGTAAGATCCTGCACAACAAATGATCCTTAAATCAGTTATTCTAACTATTTTAAGTCTCGGGGGCTACTGGGATATATAACTGTCAAAATTCCTCACCCGTATGTCTTTCACATACTGCTCCGTGGCTCTGGCTAGACCATCTTGAGCGGCACGGAGGTGCGCATCTCCCGAATTAAAGGCATTTAACGCCTCCGGGGACAAGCATGCGTCACGAAGAACCGTCCGGCGGCGCCTGTGATTCATGGCGCTCTCCACCTCAGATCTGGTGGCGGACAACCTGCCTGCATCCTCCATTGGAGGAGCACCCGGCGCGCGCCTTGCGTTCGCCTCCCCCTCCAGACCTGGCGTTGGAGCCTGGTTGGCGGAGGCTTGATTGGCAATGTCTCTGGACACAGTCCGACGAGTACTCTTTCTCCTGAAAAAACCACGAGCGTTAATATGCCTTCCAGAAATCTTCCCTGGAAACATAATGGCGCGCCATACCGTTGCGGCGACGTCTCGATCCGCACCGCACTTCTTTTCCGCCTGCTGGGCCGAGCTGCCCCTTGTTGGCCAGCCGCCGCGGGTTCGGCTTCCCGCCTCGAAGGCACCTCCTGCGAAACACCATCGGTATACGGTGGTCAGAGATAAGCATGGATGAGTAATGGTATCAGGACTCTTGTCATAGTTACCTGGGAAACCGGAGATATTCCGGGGTAGTCGGCCGTAATGGCGACCAAAGCATTGTCGATGCTAAGTTGCTGGAACACCCCATCAATCAGCTCCATCTTTATGTTCGGATCCTCTTCAGAGGCCGGATCGAGGGATCGTTCTAGATCCTCGGGTTGTGGAGCCGGGCTGTGTATATCCTCTACGGCCCGGCGCAGTTCCTGCGTCGAAATCACAAAGTGAGACACTTAACTTTGGGAATATGGATCGGATAGACAAACGTCCGCTTACCCAGCTCCGAGGGTTGTTCATGGAAAATCCATTCAATGGACTAGCACAGAGGAAGTCCTCCTCCTCCCCTTTGTATAGGCCGGACAGGATCTTCACCAGATCGGCGACCGATCCCGGCCCCTTGCGGCCATGACGGGTGGCATCATCCTCCCCGTTGAAATCCCACATGGGGTGGCCCCTATACTAGAGCGGCTCCACCCCTCGCATAATGCATGTGGCCATGACCCCAATCATGGTCAATCCGGAATGAGCCAATAACCTTATTCGGCCCATCAGATATTGGACGTCCCTATCATTCTCCCGTTGAGGGCTCCGCGGGAACTTAGGCGTTTCTTCAGAGGAGCGTTGCTGAACTCCGGGAGGCCGATCCGAACTGGGTCCGGTAGCGGGTGTCTTCCATATAAAACCATTCCGAAGGCCAGTCTTCGGACGCCTTCTTCGGGGTTCCGGATAGATATCCGGTCCCGGCGATGCGCCATAGTTTGGCTCCACCCACTTGATATATCGACCCCTCATGAGAACGGGGTACGATGCAGAATAATCTCTTCCACAGTGCAAAATGGGCCTCGATGCCCAAGAACAGCTCGCAAAGAGCCACGAAGCCCGCGATGTGCAGGATGGAGGCAGGCGTAAGGTGGTGAAGCTGGAGCCCATAGAACTCCAGGAGCCCCCGGAGAAACGGATGTATGGGAAATCCGAGTCCTCTTATTAGATAAGGGACGAAGCATACCCGCTCTCCTTTGGAGGGATTGGGGACGCTCTCTGCCTACTTTCCCCCCTTGTAGGTGGCAAGTCCAGCTCGAACCGGAACCATAAAGGCTGGGGGAAGAAATCCCTCGGCTTGGAGCGTCACTAGCTCACTATGCGGGACCGAGCATCTCCCCCAATCTCCTGGCTAAGGGCTAGGAGCGCGAGAGGAGGAGCCGCGTCGATTGTCCATGATGGAATGGATTTTTGGTCAGAGGCGCTCCGATGAATACTCGCGGAAGGAGGATGGTGTGATTCGGATCTAGATCCTCGCCTCTCTTTGTAGGCAGCTCATTTGCGCAGCTAGGGGTAGAATGTAAAAACACCCTGGCTTTTCTCATTCGTACGACACATGGAAGATGGCCATTATTGGATGTGGAAGCCAAGGAGCGCAGCATTTATAAGAAGTCGCACACCATTCGGCGAGTACATGGAATTTGGAGAAGAACCCGCCTTGCAATGCCGAAGACAATATGCGCGACGGACTCATCGTCATTGAAGCCTGGTTCGGGGGCTAGTGAGGGAGTCCTGGACTAGGGGGTGTCCGGATAGCTGAACTATCACCGTCGGCCGGACTCCAAGACTATGAAGATACAAGATTGAAGACTTTGTCCCGTGTCCGGATGGGACTTTCCTTGGCGTGGAAGGCAAGCTTGGCAATACAGATATGTAGATCTCCTACCATTGTAACCGACTCTGTGTAACCCTAGCCCTCTCCGATGTCTATATAAACCGGAGGGTTTTAGTCCGTAGGAGGAACAACAATCATACCATAGGCTAGCTTCTAGGGTTTAGCCTCCTTGATCTCGTGGTAGATCTACTCTTGTACTACCCATATCATCAATATTAATCAAGGAGGAGTAGGGTTTTACCTCCACCGAGAGGGCCCGAACCTAGGTAAAAACATCGTGTCCCTTGTCTCCTGTTACCATCCGCCTAGACGCACAGTTCGGGACCCCCTACCCGAGATCCGCCGGTTTTGACACCGACAGGTGGGCTTAGTTAAGTCCGAATTCTAACCTGATCTGACATCCAGGGGCAGAGGAGCTTCCGGTCTTGGCAGCTTCGACTCTGGGATGTTGCCCAATTTTTCTGGCCTGTTGCCCAATTCTAAGTTCGGGGTCTGGGTCACGTCCTCCCGCGAACGGGTATCCGGCTCAGAGAGCTCGGTAATCCGGACATAGTTCGTCCTCAAAGTAGAGGGATAATCCATGTATGGCTCTTCCACTACCGCTATCTCATGGGTGACCGGTGGGGATTTAATATCCCTTTGGTTGGGTTTAAGCCCAATCCGATCATAGTCTGTTGCGACTCCCAGAGCGGCGATGCGATCCAAGATCTCGTTGAGAGAGGAGAGCTCCATTGGATCCATCTGTTCGGTTAGTTCCGAATTGATGTGGAGGCTGTTTTCAATGACCCGAGAAGTCATCGTCAGCGTGACAGCCGATCGGGCGGTCATGACGAAGCCGCCTAGTCGGAGAGTTTGGCCTACCGCCAGGGCTCCCCCGGAGGTGATGTTATTCTTGACAACGAGATGAGCCATCAAGCCTTGTAGCGACGACAGAGAGGAACTCTCAATGAAAGCACCAATGTCGGTGTCAAAACCGGCGGATCTCGGGTAGGGGGTCCCGAACTATGCGTCTAAGGCTAATGGTAACAGGAGGCAGGGGCACGATGTTTTACCCAGGTTCGGGCCCTCTCGAGGGAGGTAATACCCTACTTCCTGCTTGATTGATCTTGATGATATGAGTATTACAAGAGTTGATCTACCACGAGATCATAGAGGCTAAACCCTAGAAGCTAGCCTATGATTCTGATTGTTGTTATCCTACAGACTAAACCCTCTGGTTTATATAGACACCAGAGGAGGCTAGGGTTACACAGAGTCGGTTACAAAGAAGGAGATCTAACATCCGGATCGCCAAGCTTGTCTTCCACGCAAAGGAGAGTCCCATCTATACACGGGACAAATTCTTGAGTCTTGTATCTTCATAGTCCAACAGTCCGGCCAGAGTATATAGTCCGGCTGTCCAGATACCCCCTTATCCAGGACTCCCTCAATGGTCCAATGACAGATTTAGGTCATGTTCATCATGATGGCAGGGGGCGGCCGTCATGGGCTCGAATTCGTCGAATATCAAGTCTCCGCGGATATCGGCCACGTAATTCAAGCTTCCAAACCTGACCTGATGGCCAGGGGTGTAGCTGTCGATCTGCTCCAGATGGCCAAGCGAGTTGGTCTGCAGTGCGAAGCCGCCGAATACGAAGATCTGTACGGGGAGGAAAATCTCCCCCTGGACTGCATTGTTGTAGATGATTGATGGAGCCATCAAACCTTTTGGCGAAGTCACAACGGAACTCTCAATGAAAGCACCAAAGTCGGTGTCAAAACCGGCGGATCTCGGATAGGTGGTCTCGAACTGTGTATCTAAGGCTGATGGTAACAGGAGGCGAGGGACATGATGTTTACCCAGGTTCGGGCCCTCTCTATGGAGGTAATACCCTACTTCCTACTTGACTGATCTTGATGAATATGAGTATTACAAGAGTTGATCTACCATGAGACTGTAATGGCTAAAACCCTAGAAAGTCTAGCCCATATGATTGTGATTGTCTATATGGACTAAACCCTCCAGTTTATATAGACATCGGAGGGGACTAAGGTTGTACAAAGTCGGTTACAGAGAAAGGAATCTTCATATCCGAGCACCAAGCTTGCCTTCCACGCCAAGGAGAGTCCCATCCGGACACGGGAGAGAGTCTTCCGTCTTGCATCTTCATAGCCCAACAGTCCGGCCCATGCTACATAGTCCGGCCGTCCGAGGACCCCCTAATCCAGGACTCCCTCAGACACACGGTGCGATCTGGTTTTTACCGGATTCACCTCCCCCTTTGGCACCCTCGCCACGCCTGCTCCAGAGTTCCTCCCAGATTCGATCGGCAGATTGGTTGTGACAACTTCAAGCCAGGAGAGCTCCGCATCGAGCAGGGGGCAGACCCTGCCTCCGTTCGGACACATCATGACCGCAGAGGACCTATCCTCGACCTTCGAGGTAGAACCAGGAGGTAGAGGCCAAGAGTCAATCTCGGCTGAACCTTCCTTTCACTACGCTTGCTTGGCCTTGAGCCCTTAGGACAAAGCGGCAGCCAACGGCCAGGGGTCACCCCCAGTCCAAAGTAGCTCGATCTCGAACCCCAATGGGGAAGCCACAAGCAAGGACCAAGGCCTGTCCTCGACCTCCAGTGACGGCTCGGACCCCCTCAAGGATCTGGCTCCACACCCCAAGCTCAGCACGGCCAACGAAAATCAAGGACCATCCAAGGCACTAATCGCACCCCACACCGCTACAACAGAGTCCGGCCCAGAGCCCTTGTGCTCGGCGACCCACGCAATGGTAAACGAGGTGCTACACCGAATTCAGAAAATGACCATCCAGGAGGACCTGCCCTCCGCTTTCAGTCATCGACCCTTCGAGGCGTACAATAGGGAATTTTGCGTCCCACCCACAACCCATTTGTTAGCCACTATCGATGATTTAACTGCTATGCTAGACTATAATTCAGAGAATGCCGAATACATGGACGAGGAGGACGTAGCCACGGCTAATGCCAAGGTCCCCCCCCCCCTCGTCACGGGTCGCTAGTCGGCCACATCCACCTGCTATATTTACATGGTGGGACACCACAAAGGATGGACTCGGCACTCCTGATCAGGAGCGAGGCAAGCCCAGAGATGAGCCGCCCAAACGTCGAAAACAACGTCGTCGATCAAAGCCACATCGAAGCCATGCAAGCAACATAGACTCCATGGAGAATGACACCGTAAATAGCACGGACGTCCTCGCAGGGGACGCAGCCAACGAGAAACATCAGAATGACCCCGCGGGGCAGGAGGACACGCTCAATCCAGAAAACCACGACGACTCCATGGATAGCAACTACCTCCCACTCTCTAAAGAGGAGGCCAGCCTCAGGGATGATGATTTCATCGTGCCCGGAGATCCTCTAGAGCAGGAACAATTCAAGCAAAGATTTTTAGCCACCACCCTTAAAGAAGCAAAAACACAAAATCAAGGCCGAAGACACCCTCAATGACCGATGGATTAAAGTCCTAGCAACTGAAGAAGGGTATGTCCACGAACAACCAACCAAACGTTACCCCAAGCGAAGACTCCTGTCGCAGTTCGACGAGGAGGCCATAGAGCCCACACACCCAATATACACAAACACCGAACAACCGGACCACCCCCCTAGAGATAGAGAAGCTGACAAGGCCGAACACCCAGCCACCCCACCTCGCCATCATGGCAAGGATCAAGTGCGGCCCACTTAAGAGTATGACCTCCACCATGACCTAGACGCCCGAGGAGGCTGCACCAGGTCCATTTACGGACCCAGAGAAGACTCGCATGCTTATCAGGAAGGATACTATGATCGGCTAAACCGAAACGATAGAATCTGGGAGCAGCAGCAAATTTGGAGGGCCGAAGACCGCAGACGTCACGTAGCCCGAGTGCGGGGCACCGCACAACCCCTGTGTTTCACGGAGAGGGTAATGCAACACCAATTCCTAGAAGGCTTCAAGCCTGTGAATATCGAATCATATGACGGAACCACAGATCCAGCCGTATGGATAGAGGATTTCCTCCTCCATATTCACATGGCACGACGAGATGACCTCCACGCCATCAAATATTTGTCGCTAAAGCTCAAAGCTCCAGCTCGATACTGGTTGAACAGCCTTCTCGAAGACTCTATAGGCTACTGGGAAGAGCTCGAGGACGCTTTCCGAGCAAACTTTCAGGGCACCTATGTCTGGTGGCCTCCAGATGCAGACGGCCTAAATTGCATTACACAACAACCCGGAGAGTCTACCTGAAAATTTTGGAACCGATTCCCGACCAAGAAAAAATAGATTGTGACTGCCCGGATGTCGAAGCCTTGGCCGCCTTCAAGCATAGTGTCAAGGACGAATGGCTCATATGATAGCTCGGCCAGGACAAACCATGAACTATGACATGCCCTTACTTCCCTCATGACCAGCTTTTGCATAGGCGAAGACAGTGGGCTTGCCCGCAAAAACACCAACCCAGACACACCCGGTACCTCTGAGGTTTGGGACGAAAATGGAAAGCCCAGACGCAGCAAGAATAAACATCGCTACAATGATGGCGAGGGTGAGGATACGACAGTAAATGCCGGATTCTGAAATCAAAAGTCAGGACCCCGAAAGAAGGCCCCTAAAGGCAACAACAACGGCCCGTCCAGATTGGATACAATTCTGGACAGACCGTGCCAGATCCACGGTACGTCAGAGAAGCCCGCCAACCACTCCAACTGAAACTGTTGGTGATCAAATAGGCCGGCAAACTCACAGTTGAAGACTCGGGCAAAAGCCCACGAAGTGAGGACGTTGATGAGCCACGCGGGCCAGCTAGTGGAGGCCAGAAACCCTTCCCTTTCGAGGTCAAGATGGTAAACATGATTTATGCAACCCACATACCAAAGAAGGAGAGGAAGCCAGTAGTTCTGAAGTTTAATCCTTGGTCAGCCTGTCCGATAACGTTCGATCGTAGGGACCATCCGACCAGCATACGCCATGGAGGGTCTATGTCGGTGTCAAAACCGGCGGATCTCGGGTAGGGGGTCCCGAACTGTGCGTCTAGGTGGATGGTAATAGGAGACAAGGGACACGATGTTTTTACCCAGGTTCGGGCCCTCTCGGTGGAGGTAAAACCCTACTCCTGCTTGATTAATATTGATGATATGGGTAGTACAAGAGTAGATCTACCACGAGATCAAGGAGGCTAAACCCTAGAAGCTAGCCTATGGTATGATTGTTGTTCCTCCTACGGACTAAAACCCTCCGGTTTATATAGACACCGGAGAGGGCTAGGGTTACACAGAGTCGGTTACAATGGTAGGAGATCTACATATCCGTATTGCCAAGCTTGCCTTCCACGCCAACGAAAGTCCCATACGGACACGGGACGAAGTCTTTAATCTTGTATCTTCATAGTCTTGGAGTCCGGTCGACGGTGATAGTTCGGCTATCCGGACACCCCCTAGTCCAGGCCTCCCTCAGTAGCCCCCGAACCAGGCTTCAATGACGATGAGTCCGGCGCGCATATTGTCTTCGGCATTGCAAGGCGGGTTCTTCTCCAAATTCCATGTACTCGCCAAATGGTGTCTGGCTTCTTATAAATGTTGCGCTCCTTGGCTTCCACGTCTAATAATGGCCATCTTCCACGTGTCGTACGAATGCGAAAAGCCAGGGTGTTTTTACATTCTACCCCTAGCTGTGCGAATGAGCTGCCTATAAAGAGAGGCGAGGATCTAGATCCGAATCACACCATCCACCTTCCGTGAGTATTCATCGGAGCGTCTCTGACCAAAAATCCATTCCATCATGGACAATCGATGCGGCTCCTCCTCTCGTGCTCCCAGCCCTCAGCCAGGAGATTAGGGGAGATGCTTGGTCCCGCATAGTGAGCTAGTGACTCTCCAAGCCGAGGGATTTCTTCCCCCAACCTTTATGGTTCCGGTTCAAGCCGGACTTGCCACCTACAAGGGCGGAAAGCAGGCTGAGAGCGTCCCCAATCCCTCCAAAGGAGAGCGGGTATGCTTCGTTCCTTATCTAGTAAGAGTACTCGGATTTCCCATACATCCGTTTCTCCGGGGGCTCTGCAGTTCTATGGGCTCCAGCTTCACCACCTTACGCCTGCCTCCATCCTGCACATCGCGGGCTTCGTGGCTCTTTGCGAGCTGTTCTTGGGCATCGAGGCCCATTTTGCGTTGTGAAAGAGATTATTCTGGCTCGTACCCCGTTCTCATGAGGGGTCCATATATTAAGTGGGCGGAGCCGAACTATGGCGCATCGCCGGGACCAGATATCTATCCGGAACCCCGAAGAAGGCGTCCGAAGACTGGCTTTCGGAATGGTTTTATATGGAAGACGCCCCGCTACCGGACCCAGTTCGGATCGGCCTCCCGGAGTTCAGCAACGCTCCTATGAAGAAACGCCTAAGTTGGCGCCCGCGGAGCCCTCAACGGGAGAATGATAGGGACGTCCAATATCTGATGGGCCGAATAAGGTTATTGGCTCATTCCGGATTGACCATGATTGGGGTCATGGACACATGCATTATGCGAGGGGTGCAGCCGCTCCAGTATAGGGGCCACCCCATGTGGGATTTCAACGGGGAGGATGATGCCACCCGTCATGGCCGCAAGGGGCCGGGATCGGTCGCCGATCTGGTGAAGATCCTGTCCAGCTTGTACAAAGGGGAGAAGGAGGACTTCCTCTGTGCTAGTCCATTGAATGGATTTTCCATGAACAACCCTCGGAGCTGGGTAAGCGGACGTTTGTCTATCCGATCCATATTCCCAAAGTTAAGTGTCTCACTTTGTGATTTCGACGCAGGAACTGCGCCGGGCCGTAGAGGATATACACAGCCCGGCTCCACAACCCGAGGATCCGGAACGATCCCTCGATCCGGCCTCCGAAGAGGATCCGGACATAAAGGTGGAGCTAATCGATGGGGTGTTCCACCAACTTAGCATCGACAATGCTTTGGTCGCCATTACGGCCGACTACCCCGGAATATCTCCGGTTTCCCAGGTAACTATGACCGGAGTCCTGATACCATTACTCATCCATGCTTATCTCTGACCACCGTATACCGATGGTGTTCCGCAGGAGGTGCCTTCGAGGCGGCAAGCCGAACCCGCGGCGGCTGGCCAACAAGGGGCAACTCGGCCCAGCAGGCGGAAAAGAAGTGCGGCATGGATCGAGACATCGCCGTAACGGTATGGCACGCCATCATGTTTCCGGGGAAGATTTCTGGAAGGCATATTAACGCTCGTGGTTTTTTCAGGAGAAAGAGTGCTCGTCGGACTGTGTCCGGAGACATTGCCAATCAAGCCTCCGCCAGCCAGGCTCCAACGCCAGGTCCGGAGGGGGAGGCGAACGCAAGGTGCACGCCGGGTGCTCCTCCAACGGAGGACGCCGACAGGTTGTCCGCCACCAGATCTGAGGTGGAGAGCGCCATGAATCACAGGCGCCGCCGGACGGTTCTTCGTGACGCATGCTTCTCCCTGGAGGCATTAAATGCCTTTAATTCGGGAGATGCGCACCTCTGTGCCGCTCAAGATGGTCTAGCCATAGCCACGGAGCAGTATGTAAAAGACATACGGGTGAGAAATTTTGACAGTTATATATGCCAGTAGCCCCCGAGACTTAAAATAGTTAGAATAACTGATTTAAGGATCATTTGTTATGCAGGATCTTACGGAGAAGAATACCCACCTGTCCTAGGAGCTTCAAGAGTGCAAGGCCCAACTTGAGGCTGCACTAGCCGCCACAGGGGGAGCCACGGAGACCCCCTCCGGTAATATATACTTTCGAAAGATAAGTAGTTTGTGAAGTGCGGCGTGTGCATGGGTCTGACAATAATATTGCAGATGGTGCCGGACTAGATCCGGACAGGCAGCAGCTACTACGCCTGCTAAAGGCCGGCGAGAAGGTGCTTACAAGGGTGTGGCAGGAGAAAAATAACCTCCAGGATGCTAACACCCAGCTGGGCGAGGAACTAAAAGATGTTCGGGCCCAGCTGTCTGACTCCGTGAAGGAGAATCGGCGGCTTCGTCGCGGCATTTATAGTAAGTGCTTGAACGAACTTTTGAAAAGAAGAGTTCGCCGAGGAAGTTGATTAACATGAATATGTCTATAGGTACGCTCACAGGTCGTCCTGCAGAGGAAATGCCCGGTTTAACAGGTGACCCCCTTCCCGAGCTGCTGCAACTGCACGAACGAGTTCGGCAGGTGATGAGTGGCGTCGCCCAGGCCTTATGGCCGTCCGTCTCCCTACCCGGAGGTCTTGGAGAGCTTGCAGAGAAGCTTCATTGAGCACGGCGGCGCTTCCATCTATGGAAGATATCGGCCTGCCGTCAAGGCGCCAGGGAGGCCTGGGCCATGGTGAAGACGCGGTACACGAAGGCTGACCCAAACCACATGGCCGAGGTCGGACCTATGGGGCCCGATGGGAAGGAGATCCCTGTGAGCTTAATGTACGGCCAAGTAGAGTTGGCCGCAAAGTATTCCCAGCGGGACTGTAAACTAGACAGCCTATTAGATGGTATTGAAGAGGAATACAATCAGTCAATTTGACTATGTAATTTAAAATGACATGTAAAATGCCTTCTAGCCGGATTGTAGATCGTTTGTCATTGCGGACCTTTTCGCTTCAACCTCGGGACCCGACAGTCCGGAGTGTGTCCGAATACCCTCGCTGTTATAAAAAATCGGGGCATGCGTGGAGACCAGGCGTAGGGGTCATTAGTGCTTTATCAGACAAGTGCCCAACTAGTTATGTTATATTACATGGTTAGTAAGAAACATCTTCCAGGGAGAATAGTTCCGTTAAGGGTTCCTTTCCCTGGGAGGCATGCCCTAAAGTGCATGTCCAGACTACGAAAAAAGCAGGAAAGCATCTGGGGGCAGATAAATAAATAGGTAAGAAATCATCTTTCAATTCGCGGACTGAATATTCCCTTAAGAACGCTAGCTTTTGGCTTCACCCAGTCTGAGGTACACATCCGGCTGACCCGGCAGTAACAATCGCAGAGTTGCTCCCTTTACCTCCTAGCTGAACAATCGGAAATGTAGGGGTAAGCACAGGAGCTAGGCAACCCAGCTTGGCCAAAACTTAAGTCATATCGATGCATATAATGGTGAATAAAAGGTACATGCGGAAGTTTGACACATGTGTTGGGTATAAAGCCCGTATGAATAAGCTTCTATTAAAGAAGCCCCCAGGTATAATGAGTGCGAGTAGCACGTCAAGTGTGTGCGAACAATGCGCAGGCGAGCCACCGAAGGCCCGTGAGAAAAAAAAAGGGGGGGATAAAAGACAGTTAAAGTATAAAACATAGACGGGGGAGGGAGACGAACTTAGAGTCCGGCGCTAGGCGTAGAATCTTCAGAGACGGGCTGCGTTCCATGGATTTGGCTCGAGTCGGTTATCCGATGCGTTTCGCAGACGGCACTCCGCCGGTCAGGACTTGGTCGATGATGAAGGGACCTTCCCATTTGGGCTTGAGTTTGTCCTTTTTCTTGTCCGGCATGCGTAGAACTAGTTCGCCAACATTGTAAGTTTTGGCCCGTACTTCTCTGCTTTGATATCTTCGAGCCTGCTGTTGATAGAATGCGGAACGAGCTTTTGCCACGTCACGCTCCTCCTCTCAGGCGTCCAAACTGTCCTGCCGATCCAGGTCGGCTTCTCTTTCTTCGTACATGCGCACGCGAGGTGAGTCATGAATTATGTCGCAGGGCAAAACTGCCTCTGCGTCGTATACCATAAAAAATGGTGTGAATCCGGTAGTGCGGTTTGGCATGGTCCGCAGCCCCCAGAGTACGGAGTCGAGCTCCTCAACCCAGTGCGTGTTGGATTCCTTAAGGGACCGCACTAGTCTTGGTTTGATGCCGCTCATGATTAGACCATTTGCTCGTTCTACTTGACCATTAGTTTGAGGGTGATAGACTGAAGCGTAGTCTGTTGGGGAACGTAGCAGAAATTCTAAATTTTCCTACGTGTCACCAAGATCTATCTATGGAGAAACCAGCAACGAGGGGAAGGAGAGTGCATCTACATACCCTTGTAGATCGCTAAGCAGAAGCGTTCAAGAGAACGGGGTTGAAGGAGTCGTACTCGTCGTGATCCAAATCACCGGAGATCCTAGTGCCGAACGGACGGCACCTTCGCGTTCAACACACGTACAGCCCGGTGATGTCTCCCATGCCTTGATCCAGCAAGGAGAGAGGGAGAGGTTGAGGAACACTCCATCCAGCAGCAGCACAACGGCGTGGTGGTGGTGGAGGAGCATGGCAATCCTGCAGGGCTTCGCCAAGCACCGCGAGAGAGGAGGAGTACTTGGGAGAGGGGAGGGCTGTGCCAGAACTTTGGGGTGCGGCTGCCCTCCCACCCCTCCACTATTTATAGGTGGGGGGAAGAGGGGGCGGCCCCCCTAGATCCCATCTAGGGTTGGGGGCGGCGGCCAAGGGGGGAGGAGTGCCTCCCAAGTCAAGTGGAGGCCCTCCCCCTTAGGGTTTCCCCCTTCCCATGCGCATGGGCCTTGGGGGGCTGGTGCACCTGGCCCATTAAGGCTAGGGCGCCCCCCTACAGCCCATGATACTGTATTGGACGTGGTGGAACAATTTCCGGACCTCCGGACCCCTCCAGAATCCTCCGGAACCTTCTGGAAGCTTCCGGGTACAATACCGGAAAAACCCGAACTTTTCCCGGAACCCGAACAACAACTTTCCATATATAAATCTTTACCTCCGGACCATTCCGGAACTCCTCGTGACATCCGGGATCTCATCCGGGACTCTGAACAACATTCAGTAACCACATACAAACTTCCTTTATAACCCTAGCGTCATCGAACCTTAAGTGTGTAGACCCTACGGGTTCGGGAACCATGCAGACATGACCGAGATGTTCTCCGGTCAATAACCAACAGCGGGATCTGGATACCCATGTTGGCTCCCACATGTTCCACGATGATCTCATCAGATGAACCACGATGTCAAGGACTCAATCAGTCCCGTATACAATTCCCTTTGTCTAACGGTATTGTACTTGCCCGAGATTCGATCGTCGGTATACCAATACCTTGTTCAATCTCGTTACCGGCAAGTCTCTTTACTCGTTCCGTAACACATCATCCCGTGATCAACCCCTTGGTCACATTGTGCACATTATGATGATGTCCTACCGAGTGGGCCCAGAGATACCTCTCCGTTTACACGGAGTGACAAATCCCAGTCTCGATTCGTGCCAACCCAACAGACACTTTCGGAGATACCTGTAGTGTACCTTTATAGCCACCCAGTTACGTTGTGAGGTTTGGTACACCCAAAGAATTCCTACGGTATCCGGGAGTTGCACAATCTCATGGTCTAAGGAAATGATACTTGACATTAGAAAAGCTTTAGCATACGAACTACGATCTTTGTGCTAGGCTTAGGATTGGGTCTTGTCCATCACATCATTCTTCTTATGATGTGATCCCGTTATCAATGACATCTAATGTCCATGGTCAGGAAACCGTAACCATCTGTTGATCAACGAGCTAGTCAACTAGAGGCTTACTAGGGACCTGGTGTTGTCTATGTTCCCACACATGTATCTGAGTTTCCTATCAATACAATTATAGCATGGATAATAAATGATTAGCATGAACAAGGAAATATAATAATAACTAATTTATTATTGCCTCTAGGGCATATTTCCAACATAGTCGAGCTTGATGCCCATGTTTTTGCACCAGAGTTTAACCTCGTCGGCCGTGAAGTTCGTGCCGTTATCGGTGATGATGCTATGGGGGACGCTGTAATGGTGTATTACCCCTGATATGAAGTATATCATAGGTCCGGATTCGGCCGTCTTAACTGGCTTGGCCTCTATCCATTTGGTGAATTTATCCACCATGACCAATAGGTATTTTTGCTTGTGGGTTCCTCCTTTAAGGGGTCCAACCATGTCAAGCCCCCAGACCGCGAACGGCCAGGTGATGGGTATAGTTTCAAGGCGGTGGGAGGCATGTGGCTTTGATTAGCAAAGAGCTGGGAACCCACGCATCGTTGGACTAAATCCTGAGCGTCTGCCCGGGCCGTTGGCCAATAAAATCCTGTACGGAAGGCCTTGCTTACAAGGGCCCGGGCTGCGACGTGGTGCCCACCGAGTCCGACATGAATTTCAGCCAGAAGATTTCGCCCTTCCTCTTCGGAGATACACCTTTGAAGGACTCCGGTTGTGCTTTTCTTATAGAGCTCTCCCTCAAGGACCTTATAGGATTTAGATCGCCGTACTATGCAGCGGGCCTCGTTTTGGTCCTCAGGAAGTTCCTGCCTAGTTAAGTAAGCTAGGAATGGCTCGGTCCACGGGGCAATGACTACCATTATTTCGTGGGCTGATGGTGTTGTTTCGTTGGCAGAACCACCGATTGTGTCAGAATGTGCGGTGTCGGGCGGTGCGGTTGGGTCCGGATTGTTGTTTCCGGACTCCCCTTCCCATAGTACGGATGGCTTGAAAAGCTGTTCCAGGAAGATGTTGGGAGGGACAGCATCGCACTTTGCGCCGATGCGTGCCAATACGTCCACCGCTTGATTATTATCCCGGGCTATATGGTGAAATTCGAGCCCTTCAAATCGAGCTGACATTTTCAGAACGGCGTTACGGTAAGATGCCATTTTCGGATCCTTGGCGTTGAAGTCTCCATTTATTTGGGATATCGCGAGGTTCGAATCCCCTCGCACCTCTAGGCGTTTAATGCCCATGGAGGCCGCCATTCGGAGGCCATGTAGAGGGGCCTCGTATTCGGCTGCATTGTTGGAGTTCGTGTACATTATCTGGAGTATGTATTGGACTGTGTCTCCGGTTGGGGACGTCAGGACGACGCCAGCCCCCAGGCCGGCCAACATTTTGGAGCCGTCGAAGTGCATGATCCAATGGAGGCCGTCTTTGTAGGGTCCATTGGATGGACTTGGAATTTGACTATTTCGTCCGCTGGCTTAAAAGAGGTGGACTTGGATCTTTTGTCAAGTATCACGTCGTCCCTATTCACCGTGGAGCGCAGCGCTGTAAGTTCTTCGGCCGCTAGGGCTTCAGATAGCGCCTCTAGGGCTAGTGCGGCTGTCTTATTTTCGGCGCGGAGCGCTACATCCGGATCACTGGCAAGGGTGATGATTAAGTTGGGCCCGGGCATTTTGAGCTTCATGTACCCGTAATGGGGTATAGCTTGAAAAATTGTGAATGCCTCTCGTCCTAATAGAGCGTGATATCCGCTGCTGAACGGGGCCACGTGGAACGTGATCCCCTCGGACATGTAGTAGTCCGGCGAGCCGAATACCACATCCAGTGTGATTTCTCCTGCGCAGCATGCTTCCCGACTAGGGATTATTCCTCTGAAGGTTGTGTTGCTTCGCTCAATGTGGCTCCAGTCTACTTCCATTTTTTCGAAGGGTTTCCTCGTGGATGAGGTTTAATCCGCTGCCGCCATCCATGAGTACCTTAGTAAGGCAAAAGTCGTCCACTATTGGACTGAGGACCAATGCGGCTAGTGCTCGGGTTGTTCGGAATTTGGTTCGTCACTGGCGCTAAAGGTAATAGTCGTGTCACTCCATGGATTTATTGTTGCTACTTGGTAGACTTCGGCGAGGCTGCGGAGTGTTTGTTTCCGCATATTATTTGATGCGAAAGTCTCAAAGACTGTTAATACCGTATTGGTACTGCTGGGCTGGTTCTCTGGGGCTAGAAGCTCTTCGCCACTTTTGGCCACCTGCCGTAGTATCCAACATGCTCGAAGGCTATGTGTTGGAGTGGCGCCCTCTGTACTATGGATTTTGCAGGGTCCACTGAGCCATCCCTCTAGTACGGTTCCGTGCCCTTTAGGGGGGTTTTGCTTTTTGGTTTTTAACCCAGGTGCGTGAATATGATGCACCCTTTTATTTCGGACTAGGGTTGTGTTCGGAGCTGGATTGTCCCAAAATTTGGTTTCGGTTTTCCAGGCACTCTCCATCGCACAGTACTTTCGTACTATGGACGCCAAGTCAGCGAAGCGTATAATTTCGCGACAACTTATGGCGTTCATGATTCCCTTGTCCGTGCAATTATTGCAGAAAATTGAGATTGCGCTTTCCTCACGGCAGTCCTTTATCCTGTCCATAACCAGGAGGAATCTGGCCCAGTAGTGGTGTACTGTTTCGGCGGGCTCTTGTCGGATTCGGGATAGATCGCTTGTGTTTGGGTGGGCGGGTGGAATTAAATTCGGAACCCCGTCCAATCTAAGACTCAAGGGCCGAAAAGTTTCCGAACTTGGAAGCTTGGGTTGGTGGATGTTATCCAATGAATCTGGCCCGCTGCTTGACTTTAGGTTCAGTGCTTGATTGACGTCCGTCCCTCCGCGGGAATCCGGCATGGAGGGGTCGGGAATTTGGACATAGCTTGTCCTTAATGTAGAAGGAGAGTCGCCGTGTTGTTCCTCCACCACAGCAACGTGGTGGGTAGCCTGGGGAGAGTTGATCTCTCTTAGATCGGTTTTAAGCCCAATCTGATCGTAGTCGGTAGCGACTCCCAGGGTAGCGATGCGATCCAAAAGCTCATTTAAGGAGGAGAGCTCCATCGGATCCAGCTGCTCAGCGAGTTCCGAGTTGACGTGAAGATCGCTTTTGATGACCCGAGAGGTCATCGTCGGCGCGACGGCCGAACAGGCGGTCATAAGAAAACTGCCTAGCCGGATAGTTTGGCCGATGGCCAAAGCTCCTTTGGCAACGGTGCCGTCTTTAAAGACGGGACGAGGCATCCTTCCTGATTGCGACGGCACAGAGGAACTCTCAATGAAAGCACCAATGTCGGTGTCAAAACCGGCGGATCTCGGGTAGGGGGTCCCGAACTGTGCGTCTAGGCGGATGGTAACAGGAGACAAGGGACACGATGTTTTTACCCAGATTCGGGCCCTCTCGGTGGAGGTAAAACCCTACTCCTGCTTGATTAATATTGATGATATGGGTAGTACAAGAGTAGATCTACCACGAGATCAAGGAGGCTAAATCCTAGAAGCTAGCCTATGGTATGATTGTTGTTCCTCCTACGGACTAAAACCCTCCGGTTTATATAGACACCGGAGAGGGCTAGGGTTACACAGAGTCGGTTACAATGGTAGGAGATCTACATATCCGTATTGCCAAGCTTGCCTTCCACGCCAAGGAAAGTCCCATCCGGACACGGGACGAAGTCTTCAATCTTGTATCTTCATAGTCTTGGAGTCTGGCCGACGGTGATAGTTCGGCTATCCGGACACCCCCTAGTCCAGGACTCCCTCAGTCTACAACCTTAGTGCTCGACCCTATCATCGATGGATTCCACCTCACTAGAGTCCTCGTGGACGGAGGTAGTAACCTCAATCTGACATACAAAGATACAGTGAGGAAAATGGGGATCGATCCATCAAGGATCAAACCCAGTAATACCACCTTTAAGGGGGTCATTTCGGGAGTGGAGGCCCACTGCACAGGCACCGTAATGCTTGAAATAGTGTTTAGATCTTTGGATAACTTCCGAAGCAAGGACTTGATCTTCGACATTGCACCATTTCACAGTGGCTATCACGCCCTCCTCAGCTGAACAATGTTCGCCAAATTCAATGTCATCCCACACTACGCGTACCTCAAGTTGAAGATGCCTGGTCCCTCAGGCGTCATAACTATCAACGGCAATACAGAATGCTCACTTCGAACCGAAGAGCATACTGCGGCCCTAGGAGCCGAAGACCACACTGGCCCATATAGGCCCGGACGCCGACCCATCATAAAGGCAGGCGACAATAATAAATGGGTTCGAACCTGTTCCCCATCATGGGAGCCCGCATGCGTTTGCCGCAAATAGGGATACGCTCCCCATGACACGCCCACTTTCTTCGGGATCCACATGCCTCGTCAGCACAACTTTGCACTCAAAATACCATGGGCAACCGTGAGGCATACAATAACAAATCCGAAGTAAATGTTCAGCTAAACCCAAACTTCAGAAGTACCTCGTCTTCGGACGACCCGGGGACCAATTTTGGACACCCCTAAGCATAAAGCTTCATCGGCATGGTCCTCACCCATCAAGATTTTATCAAAGGTCCCAACCCCCACCCATCTGAAGCAAAGGCGCAGACGTGCAGCAGGGCATAGTGAAGGCTTCAACTCAGTCATCGAGGCCCTGAGTCAACCTTTACTCTGTAAATTTCCTTTTTCTCTTACAAGTACTGCCTTCGCAGTTTGAATTGTACGGTTAGACGTCCCGAGCCTACGGGAAATAATAAAAGTACCCTTTATGGTGTTCAGATATCTGCATTTTGCAATTTTTCTATTCTCTTTCCGATTCTCCCCTCGCTCTTCAAACAGCTTGGAATGAAAACACAATCGATTGTATAACCTAGAGCTCGTTTTATCTATCAGCTCGGCACACCAAGTCCGACACCACTTACCGCTAAGTGTTCAGCATCCCAGATATAGCAATATATGCTTCAAGTTTTGAACCATGTCTTAGGTCAATAGTTGGGTTACCTGGCTTCAGTGCTTGCCCCTTATGTTCCGCATGTTCGGCTAAGAGGGCAAAGGGAGAACCCCTGCGATTGTACTTCTGGCTCGCCTGATCAAGTACCTCCGTAGGAGAAAGCTGAAAACTGACCGTCATGATAAGCACAAACTGATCAGCGATCCGACGACGAGGTTTGACTCCAAAAATCGTTGGTGATTTCACCATGTAACACGAAGGGTTCGTCTTAGCACAAACCACATGATAAGAAAGGGTAAGCGTTTAGCCCTAAGTACATCACAATACACCTAGGGCTACTCCTTGGTCGCCACAGTCAAGCTCCTAAGGCTAAATGAAAATAGTAAAACCAAATAGTCTGATTGCCTAGTTTTGCTCACGCACTACTGCCTCCGGGTACCAAGACGTTGGCTAAGGGTAATAGTGTAGAGACGGAAAAAAACCTCGCGACATTCACCTGGGGGCTGAAGTCGATGATTGGTAGCTTTCAAATTTAACATACGGCTGAATAGGAGTCAAAATTAAAATCGGGACAATATAAAACAAGTCAGGCAGGCGCATTATAAAGCACAAGGTCCAGGTGGTAAAAAATTAATACAATCACTCAAATATTACATCTTTCGAACACTGGCCCTCTATCGCCCGCGCGCATTTATCACCTGTGCAAAGTACTGCTCAGGGCGATGATGCTCCTTTCCCTTGGGCGGAGACCAGTGGCCATTTCCACTGGGTTAATCTTCGGCCAATGTACCATGGTCTTCGCGAATGCAAGCCTCGCCCCCTCAAGGCACGCTGACTGCTTTCCGGCGTTAATCCGGAGCGGCGCCTCCTGCAGCTTCTGCACAAGCCCGAAGTAGGTGTCCGGAAGGGGCACGGTAGGCCACAGACTGACAGAGAGGTCCTTCAAGTCCAGCTCCGACATCCGATGCATCTCCATCATCTGCTTCATTTGATCGCTGAGGAGGCGCGGATGCTCAAAATCTGGAAACTGTGACCAGAGGAGCCGCTGCATAGAGTCCTCCTCGTGTGTGGCATTGTGCCTCCCTACGGCCGCCGCATTCTTCAGAAGTTCGGCGAAAACGCCTGCGGAGTGCCAGACCTGCGTCAGCAGGGCGAACCTGTTGCCTCTGAACACACTCTGCAGTAAGTATTTCTTACCATTGGCAATTTGTGTGGCTTGACGGAGCTCCTCCGGGACGCCTCGTGCGTTAATCCTCGCCTCCTGGAGCTCCTTCTCCGCCTTGGATAGCTGGGAGGAGTGCTCCTCTCACCCCTTCTCAAGGGCCTCCAGCTTCTCGGCGACATCCTAGAGCTCCACTTGGACTTCATTCACCCAAGCCGCATGCTGCTCAGCAGCAAGCTCGGCCACCGCCTTCTCAGCGATCGTCTTCTTCTCGGCCTTGGCTTTCTTCAGGGCCTCCTTCAAGCCCTCGACCTCGGCGGCAGCAGCTGCAAGATCATCACGATAAAGGATTAGTAAACAGTCTGGCCCGTTAATATCTGGCAAATACACATCTTCTCATAGGGCTTACCTTGTGCCTCATCAAGCCGTTCATTGACAAGCTCAAGCTCTTGATCGGAAAGCTTGAGCTTCTGATCCATCTCCCCTAATGCCATGGCATTAGCAGCCACGGCCATGGAAGATGCCTGCATCAGCAAAATAAATGTCGACATCATTAATCAGCCTACCGAATTTGATCCTCCACAAGTTTTATTCAAAGCCCTTGCAGAGTCTTGGGGGCTACTAGGTATACGGCCTACCCAAACTAACTACTACAACCGTATTATGAGTAAAAAAGCATTACTTGACTTACCTCAAAGCCTGTCAGAAGGCCTTGGACAACATCGTTCAGTCCGGATTGGACGGACCGAACACCCTGCATAACCGCACTCCTTGAGTGCGGTGCCCACCAATAATGGTGGAGTTGTCCACCAGCTCCTCCAGCACGTCTGGCCAGCCAGCTGCTGCCTGTGTCAAGGTGTTCAGCGCCAACGTCGGCCCCCCGACCCCTTCCCTGCTGGGAGGAGCCTGTGCCATCGAAGGCCTTGGGGGCTCGGGAGTGGTTGACGGATGGGGTCTGGATGGTCTGGACTCCTTTCCCGCGTCAGCCAGGAGGGACGCTCCCGCCTGGTCTTCGGTGACCAAGGTGTTAACCTTGACCATTACGATGCGGCCTCCCCCTCTATGTTCGGAGGAGGAGGAGTCCTTCGGGACCGCACCTCCTCGATCTCTTCGGGGATAAGAGGAGGCGCGGAGTGCGCCATAGACCCGATGTCCGCTAGTTCAGCGGGCGGAGACGTCCCCTCAAAAGTTTGCTCGATGGGGCGTTCATGTGGGGGACTGCAATTCGAAGGGGTTAACCTTCAGCTAAAATAAATTACTGAAAACAAGATAGCTAAAAATACCGACACCTTACCTGCTGGCAGGAGGCTTGACCCTGGATCCCTTCTTCGGGAGCTCCTCGGACGCCTCAGACTCCTTATCAGAGCCCGAGCTATCGGACAAAACCAGCTTAGGCCGGCATCGTCTCTTCGGGGCCGGAGAAGGTTGGACCTCCTCAATGTCCTCAGACGCCAGCCCCTTCTTGTAATGCGAGAAGGCACTTTTCTCCTCGTCCTCATCCTCGCCCCCACCCTGTATGGGTGAGGCTACAACATCTCTAGACCGATCGCCCGGATGAACCCTACGACGGAGGCCCTCCCTGGCCTCTGGTACTTCTTTCTTCTTGCCCTTCTTGGCAGGTGCCTTATAAGGCACTATGAACAATTGCTTTTCCAGCTGCTTTGAGCAGGGCTCTTCCGGCAGCAACGTCGGGCCATTTATTTTCTTGTCCTTGGCGAGCCAGCCCTGCAAAAATCCTCATAAAAGGTTAGACCGAATTAAACATGGTATGAATATCCGAACACTCCTCAAAGAAAAATGCCACTCACCTCCTTTGGGGGGTTCACGGTGTCAAGGCCGATGTCCTTCCCCTCGATAGACCACTCCTTCTGGGGCTGGAATAATTGACCCCATATTTTGTCAGGGGTCATGCCGTAGAGGTGTAGCACGATGGCCGGATCCTCGAGCTCGTGCTCCCACATAGGCTTGGCCCTCTCTTGGCAAGGGAGGAGCCAGCAGTGGAGCATGGTATGGACCACATCAACCAGCTTTGCACCGGTCTCTATTATGTTGTCGATGCGCTTCTACAAAGACTTCGTGTGGGCGACACACCCCCAGTCCGGAGCCTTGGTGGTCCACGAGGCCAGCCAGGTAGGTGATGTCTACTACAAGACTTGTTCTTGTAGACTTAAGTTGGGCCTCCAAGCACAGAGTTCTTTAGGACAGTAGCAATTTTCCCTCAAGTGGATGTCCTAAGGTCTATCAATCCGTGGGAGGCGTAGGATGAAGATGGTCTCTCTCAAACAACCCTGCAACCAAATAATAAAAAGTCTCTTGTGTCCCCAACACACCAAATACAATGGTAATTTGTATAGGTGCACTAGTTCGACGAAGAGATGGTGGTACAAGTGTAGTAATGATAGTAGATATTGATTTTGTAATAAGAACAATAAAAATAGCAAGGTAGCAATTGATAAAATGGAGCACAAACGGTATTGCAATGCTTGAAAATGAGGCCTAGGGTCCGTACTATCGCTAGTGCAACATCTCAACAATGCTAATCTAATTGGATCATATAACCATCCCTCAAAGTGCGATGAAGAATCACTCCAATGTTCCTATCTAGCGGAGAAATAATAATAAATTGTTTGTAGGGTATAAAACCACCTCAAAGCTATTCTTTCCGATTGATCTATCCAAGAGTTCGTACTAAAATAACACCAAAGAAAATTTAGATTCGTAATACTCAATCCAACACAAAGAACCACAAAGAGTGCCTCGAGTTTTCTACCAGAAAAATAAAGACAAGAACGTGCATCAACCCCTATGCATAGATTACCCCAATGTCACCTCGGGAATCCGCGAGTTGAGTGCCAAAACATATATCAAGTGAATCAATATAATACCCCATTGTCACCACGGGTATTCGTATGCAAGACATATATCAAGTGCTCTCAAATCCATAAAAGTATTCAATACGATAAAACGAAATCTCAAAGGGAAAACTCAATTCATCACAACAAGATAGAGAGGGGAAAACACCATATGATCCAACTATATTAACAAACCCCGTGACACATCAAGATCGTGACATCTCAAGAACACTAGAGAGAGAGAGACAAAGAGATTAAACACATAGCTACTGGTACAAACCCTCAGCCCCGAGGGTGGACTACTCCCTCCTCGTCATGGTGGCCGCCGGGATGATGAAGATGGCCACCCGGGATGATTACCCCCTCCGACTGAGTGCCGGAACGGGGTCTAGATTAGTTTCTTGTGGGTACAGAGGCTTGCAGCGGTGGAACATCTGATCTAGGGTAACCCCGAGGGTTTGTGTAATATTTTGGAATTTATACGACGAAGCGCGGTGTAGGAGGCCACCGAGGTGGACACAACCCACATGGGCATGCCTGGGCCCCCAGGCGCACCCTGGTGGGTTGTGCTCTCCACGGAGCTCCCCTCTGGTACTTCTTTGTCCAACCGGGTGTATTCTGGTCTAGAAAAAATCTCCAAAAAGTTTTGCTGTGTTTGAACTCTGTTTGGTATTGATTTTGTGCGAAGTAAAAAACAAGCAAAAAAATGAAAAATGGCACTGGGCACTATGTCAATAGGTTAGTCCCAAAAAATGATATAAAGTTGCTATAAAATGATTGTAAAACATCCAAGAATGATAATATAACAGCATGGAACAAGCAAAAAATTATAGATACGTTGGAGACGTATCAACATCCCCAAGCTTAATTCCTACTCGTCCTCGACTAGGTAAATGATAAAAACGTAATTTTTGATGTGGAATGTTGCCTAACATGTTCATCACATATTCTTTCCTTTATAGCATGGACAATTGGACTTTTATATGGTTCAAAGCAATAGTCTAGTTTTGACATGAGGACTTTAATACTCAAGCATATCAACAAGAAACCATGTCTTTCGAAATATCAACACTAAAGCAAGTTATCCCTAGCCATTATGCTCAATCATTGATCCATTCATGGAACACACTCGCATATTAGCTACACACAATGCTCAAATACGATCATAGTGCTCCTTAGTTGGTGCTTTATAAGAGAAGATGGAGACTCAGGTAAAAAAATTGCATAAAGTAAATAAAAAGGCCCTTCGTGGAGGGAAGTAGGGATTTGTAGAGGTGCCAGAGCTCAAAGCAAAAAAGATAGAGATAAAACATTTCGGGTTGCATGCTTTTCCTATCAACAAAAACGATCGAGTAGTTCCCAATACTTTTCATGCTAGATATATCATAGGCGGTTCCCAAACAGAAAATAAATTTTATTCCCTTTTCCACCATACTTTCACTTTCCATGGCTAACCGTATCCACGGGTGCCTTCCACACCAACACTTTCCAAGGAATTTATTATTTGACAACATAAAATAAATTCATTTTTTCATTTCGGGACTGGGCATCCCTAATATCGTTGCCTTGCTCTCGTGCAATGACAAGTGAGTAAACACTCATCTTGAGAACCACACATCGAGCATGGAAATATATTAGCCACCCCCCAACCGTTTCATGAGCAGTACGAGAACACAAAAGAGAAATGTATTTTGAAAATTAGAGATGGCACATACACATTTGCTTAGAACGACAAAAGAAATCGCGTATAGGTAGGTATGGTGGACTCATATGGCAAAAGTGGTTTAAAGAGTTTTGGATGCACAAGTAGTAATCATACTTAGTACAAGTGGAGGCTAGCAAAAGATTGAGAAGCAACCAACCAAGAAACGGAAAATCACGTAAGCGAGCATTAAGCATAACTAACATCGAATAATGCACCAAAAGTAAAATGTAATTTCATTGCATAATTATTGACTTTCGTGCTTGCATAGGGAATCACAAACCTTAACACCAATATTCTTACTAAAGCATAATTACTCATCAACATGACTCGCATATTACTATCATCATATCTCAAAACTATTACAAAGAATCAAGTTTATTTTGTCCAATGGTCTTCATGAAAGTTTTTATTATATCCTCCTTGGACATCTATCACTTTGGGACTAGTTTCATATGTTGCTTTTGATAGCTCAAGCAATATAAGTGAAGAACACGAGCATAAAATTTTCTTTCTCTCAAAATAATTAAAGTGAAGCTTGAGAGAATTTCTTCAAAAATATTAAAGCACACCGTGCTCAAAGGATATAAGTGAAGCGCTGGAGCAAATGACTAACTTCTCCAAAAAGATATAAGTGAAGATCAAGCGAGTAGTTAAGTGAATGGGTAGCTAAGTGAGGACTCTCTCTTATTTAAAAACTTTCAGATCTAAATATTTTATTAAAATAGCAAGCAAAACAAAACAAAATGGCATTGCAAGAATATCACAACTCATGTGAAGAAGCAAAAAACTTAGGCTCAAAAATACTAACCGATAATTGTTGATGAAGAAAGGTGGGATGCCTACCGGGGCATCCCCAAGCTTAGATGCTTGAGACTTCTTGAAATATTATCTTGGGATGCCCCAGCTTGAGCTTTTGTGTCTCCTTAATTCCTTTTATATCACGGTTTCCCTAAATCTTAAAAACTTCATCCCACAAAACTCAACAAGATTTCGTGAGATAAGTTAGTATAAACCAATGCAAAAACCTTAGCATTCTCTACTGTATAAAATCACTAAAATCATTATTCAACATTGCATACTAAATGCCTCTGCATATTTAATACTCCTATCCTCAAATAGAATAATTAAACAAGCAAACATATGCAAAGAATGCAAACATAACCGCAATCACCCAAAATAGTACAGTCTGTAAAGAATGTAAGAGTATGAAAACTTATTTAACTCCAAAAATTCTGAAAATTTAACACACTGCAGAAAATTTATCAGAGCTTACCGTGCAAAAAGTTTCAACATTTTATCACATTCTAACTTTTCTCGGGAATTTTTGCAATAGTGATAAACTTTCTGTTTTGAAACAGCAACATGTAGACTTGCAAAATAAGCATGGTAAAGGCTATCCTTGACATTTTTGTTGAAAAGAAAGATGAAAACATTATTCTAAATAACATAAAGCAAATTCTAACAAAATAAAATGACGCTCCAAGCAAAACACATATCATGTGACGAATGAAAACATAGCTCCAAGTAAGGTTACCGATAATGTTGGAGATGAAAGAGGGGGATGCCTTCCGGGGCATCCCCAATCTTAGTTGCTTGGATCTTCCTAGAATATTACCCTGGGGGTGACTTGGGCATCCCCAAGCTTAGGTTTTGGTCACTCCTTATTCTCCTCATATGGATATCTCACCCAAAACTTGAAAACTTCAATCACACAAAACTTAATGGAACTTCGTGAGATAGGTTAGTATGATAAAGCAAATCATTCACTTTGGTACTGTCAAAGACAAGATTCATAATTGTTCTCACACAATTACTACTATACCTTATAATTTCCACAATTTATATTGAGCAATATAAGCCATTGAAACTGGAAACAAGCAAACTATGCATTGAAAACAGAATCTGTCAAAAACAGAACAGTCTGTAATGATCTGGACAACAACCATACTTATGCTACTACCAAAATTCTGAAAAATTACTGTCGGCGTTCTGGGAACGGGGGTCCCTAGACTTGCCTGCCTACAGCGTGGCTCAAGTGGGGGCCCAATGCAGCCCAGCTTCATCAGCTCAAGCTCAAGACCCTCGCGAGGGGTCAAGCCTCGCGGGGCGGACGACAGGGAGCTTCCTCAGGAGCAGCCTCCTCAGGCGGGCTCGCGAGGAGGCGGAGAGATCAAGGCAGGGCACCTCCCAAGGGGCTCGTGATGCAAGCCATGACGATCGGAGGCCAGGCGGGTGCCAGGCGGGCGCCGGCCTGCGCAGTGTCCTTGTTTCCCTTTCGGTGCTAAGGGGGCAAGCACAGGCCAAGGCATTGAGCAAAGGTTACCGTTTCGGTGCAACAAGACAAGACCAGCAGAACGGCAGGATGGAGGTCATCGTGGAGCCCAGGGCGGTGTCACCGTTAGAGCCTTTGGCAGCCGAACACCAACTTTAGTCAGGACAAGTGTACTAGATGTTCCCCTTCAAAATGGCCAATTGTTGGTGCCCTTCCCGCTCATTATTTGGGGAGAGGCCTAGGGCCTTTCTCTATAAATAGGACTAGCCACCACAAGGTAGAGGTATCTGGAGATCGACCAGAGACAGAGAGAAGCGACTGAACTCACCCAAGCAGTTCATCGCACCAGCTCAAGAACAGCCCCTCGCGAGGCTGTTCTCCCTTTGTACTGTTCATCATCAGCCCCTGAGGAAATCCACCACACCACACACTGGAGTAGGGTATTACACCACAATGGTGGCCTGAACCAGTATAAATCTCGTGTCCTCTGTGTGTTCATCTTTCTTGCCTAGATCTTTGTGAGACTTCGATACGTGAGCTGGTAGGGGAGAGATCTTCGTGTGCACCCCAGTGTTCGAACCTCAAGGGTCTGCCGGAACCCAAAATCCGACATTTGGCGCGCCAGGTAGGGGGTGCGCCGGAATATTTTCTTCCGCTAGCCGCGTGTGATCTTCCGCCGTAACCATGGCTGACGCTCGCCGAGCTCGCGCCGAGCGTCGGGCTGCTCTCGCCACCCGCGTCACCCAGACGGTGCCCATCGGCGGATGCCCCCGTCGTTCCCCGTCGCCTGCCGCCAACGCCGCCACCGGCCCGGCGGGGAACGGGCAGCAGTCCTCATCCCTGCACCCTCCGGTGCGACGTGATGGCCACACCGCCACCCCGTCACCGACTCCGCCCGGGTCGTCGTCTCGCGCCCATCGTGCCCCCACGGAAGTGCCGCCCGCTCCAGCAACCGACGCCGATGCTGGGGCCAGGGGGCTCCGAGCCTTGGCCCCCGCCTTGCGGCGGGTGCAGTGGCCGCTCAAGTTCAAGCCCGAGATGCCGCCGTGCTACAATGGCGCGGAGGACCCGCTAGTTTTCCTACTGGCATACGATGAGGCTATCCTCAAGGCTGGGGGCGACGACAGGGTGATGGCCAACTGGTTTCCCATGTCCCTCACTGGCGTCCCGCGCATGTGGCTGCTCCACCTACCGACGGCTTCTGTGACCTCCTGGGAGGAGCTGCGCAGCCTCTTCCTCGCCCGTTACACTGCGCCAGCACCCTCGGTCGTCGCAGCTCTCCTGGGCGGCTCGCAGGCGCCGCCCACGAGCCGCCACGTCAAGCCATTCACCCACCAGATCGGTGTCGCCTCCAAGCGCCAGGGAGCTCCCCCAGGTTGGGTGGCGCCCGAGGCCGATCTGACCTTCAACTCGGACGATCACCCCTTCAACCCCGCCGGTTCGGGTGCGCTCCCGATGCTGTGCACCCCCACCATCTGCCAAGTGGCCGTCACCAGGACCCTCATCGACGGCGGAGCTGGCCTCAATGTGCTCTCAGCGGAGGCCTTTAGCCTCCTCCATGTGCCACTCGAGCGGCTTCAGCCCAGCAGGCCCTTCTCGGGTGTCGGAGCCGGTTCCACTGTCTCCTTAGGGCAAATCCGCCTCGCGGTGACCTTCGGCACCTACGACAACTTCCGCACAGAGCCGATCGACTTCGACGTCGCCCCCATCGGCCTCCCCTACAATGCCATCCTCGGCTACCCGGCCTTGGCCCGGTTCATGGTAGCAACTCACCTGGCTTACAACCTCATGAAGATGCCCGGGAGCAGTAGCGTCCTCACCGTGTCAGGAGACACAAGAGATGCGCTGTAGGCACTCAAGCTTGCCTTCAAGACAGCCGCGGCGGCACAGCCCGCCAGCTCCGACACCCCTGAGCCCAAGGGGGCCACACCGGCCAAGAAGAAGCAGCTATTCACCCAAGACAAGGCGGAAACCAAGCAGGTGTCGGTCGACGAGGACGGGTCCACTAATGCCACCTTCACCACAGGCGCCAACCTCGAACCCGAGCAGGAGGAGGCCTTGGTGCAGTTCCTGCGCGCGAACAAGAAGGTGTTCGCGTGGGAACCTGATCAGATAGCAGGGGTCCCAAGGGGCGTGATTGAACATCACCTCGACGTGTGCCCCAACGTGCGCCCCGTGAAGCAGAAAGCGAGGCGGCAGTCCACTGAGAAGCAAGCTTTCATCGTCCAAGAGACCTGCAAGCTAGAGGCAGCAGGGGTTATTCGCGAGGTCCGCTACCCAGATTGGTTGGCTAACTCGGTTGTCATGCCAAAGAAGGGAGGAAAGGAACGCATGTGTGTCGACTTCACCAACCTCAACAAGGCCTACCCGCAGGATCCATTTCTGCTTCCTCGCATCGACCAGATCATTGACTCCACCGATGAGTGTGACCTGATATGCTTCTTGGATGCCTTCTCGGGCTATCACCAGATCAAGATGGCGGTAGAAGACGTGGAAAAATGGCTTTCCTGACCCCGTGTGGAGTGTACTGCTATACCTGCATGCCGTTTGGGCTGGGCAACGCAGGTGCGACCTTTCAGCGGCTGATGCACATCGCCTTGGGTCGGCAGCTCGGGAGGAATGCTGAGGCTTACGTTGATGACATTGTGGTGAAGTCTCGGGAGGTAAAAACCCTAATACAGGACTTGGAGGAAACCTTCGCGAGCCTCAATGAGGTGGACCTACGGCTCAACCCGGAGAAGTGCGTGTTCGGAGTCCCCTCGTGCAAGCTCCTGGGTTTCATCGTATATCACAGGGGCATCGAGGCCAACCCGGAGAAGGCCAAAGCAGTCGAGGACATGAGCCCGCCGAAGACCCTCAGAGAGATGCAGAAGCTCACCGGGCGTGTGACCGTGCTAGGACGCTTCATCTCCAAGCTGGGGGAACGAGCACTGCCCTTCTTCAAGCTGATGAAGAAGAAGGGCCCCTTTAAATGGACTGAAGAGGCTGACAAGGCATTCCAGGATCTCAAGAGGTACTTAACCAACCCTCCGATGATGGTAGCTCCGCGTCCTCGAGAGCCCCTGGTGCTCTACCTTGTAGCCACCCCCTACTCCGCCAGCGCAGCCCTGGCGGCGGTTAGGGAGGAGCGTCGGACCAAGGCCGCAGCAACCGTCCGGGTCGAAGCAAAGCAAAGCCAAGAAGGCTTCACGGAGACCGCGACTGCAGCTGAAAAGGATCAGCCGCAGCAGGGGAGCACACCCAGAACAGAGGAGGCCCCTCCAAGTGATCAATCGCTGGGGGCTCCATCGTCTCAGGAGGCACCACAACCTCCGGAGGACGCAAGCAGTGCCAGCACTCTCAACCTCGTCGAGCACCCCGTGTACTTCGTCAGCACGGTGCTACGAGACGCAAGGGCGCGGTACCCCATGCCTCAAAAACTCCTCCTCGCGCTACTGGTGGCCTCACGCAAGCTGCGGCACTACATCCAAGGCCATCCCATCAAGGTCGTCTCAGCATACCCCTTGGAAAGGGTACTCAGGAGCCCCAACTCAGCTGGGAGAGTCGCTGAGTGGAACATCGAGCTGCAAGCGTTTTAGCTAGAGTTTAGCACAACCAGAGTCATCAAGGGGGCTGCACTTGCGGACGTCATGGCGGAATGGGCAGAGGCGCCCGGTCTCGAGGCTGGTGAGGATCGATCGCTTTCCCTGGGAAGCGAGGCACCGGACGGCTGGGTCATGTACTTCGATGGGGCGTTCTCCCGACACGGCGCGGGGGCTGGCGCGGTGCTCGTATCTCCCACTCAAGACAAGCTCTACTACGTCGTACAACTCTGTTTCCAGCACGGAGAAAAGGTCTCCAACAACATAGGAGAGTACGAAGGCCTGATAGCAGGCCTGAAAGCTGCAGTCGCCTTGGGGGTAAAGCGCCTCACCATCAAGGGCGATTCACAGCTCCTTGTCAACTTCTCCAACAAAGTATACGAGTCGAAGGACGAGCACATGGAAGCCTACCTCGCGGAGGTCCGCAGGATGGAGAAGCAGTTTTGGGGGCTGGAGTTGCAGCATGTGCCTCGCGGCACCAATCAAGAGGCTGATGACATCGCCAAGAGGGCATCCAGGCGGCTGTCTCAGGAGCCTGGCGTCTTCGAGGAGCGACTCTTCAAGCCCTCGGTGGCGCCGTCACTGTCAAGCATGGCGCAACCTCGGGAAGAGCTCCCTCAGCCGCCTGCCTCAGGAGCCCCGGTCTGCGGCCCGGCCTCAAGGGCACGCCTGCTCCTGGCGTTGGAGCCTCAGGAAGGATGCTGGATCGCAGAGCTCAGGAACTACCTGACACAAGGGACCTTGCCGGAGAAGGAGGAAGCGGAGCACGTGGCACGGCAGGCCACGGCCTACTGCATCAAGGAAGGAGAACTCTACCGGAGGCGACCAAATGATGTGTCCCTACGTTGCATTTCCAGAGAGCAAGGGAAGGAGCTGCTGGCAGACATACACGGTGGAGACTGTGGGCATCACTCATCATCACGGACCCTCGTTGGCAAGGCGTTCCGCAGCGGGTTCTATTGGCCCACGGCACTCAGTGACACCGTGGAGCTGGTGAAGGCTTGTGAGGCCTGCCAATTCCATGCCAAGCAGATCCATCAGCCGGCGGGGGGTCTGCAGACTATACCCCTTTCATGGTCGTTCGCAGTCTGGGGGCTGGACATCCTGGGCCCGTTTCCTCGGGCGTCGGGGGGCTATCGCTATCTCTACGTCGCCATGGACAAGTTCACCAAGTGGGCTAAGGCGGAAGCTGTCCGCACCATCCCCGCAGGCTCCACGGTCAAGTTCATCAAGGGCCTCGTGAGCCGATTCGTAGTGCCTAACCGCATCATCACCGACAACGGTTCGCAATTCACCAGTAACCTCTTCAAAACATACTGTGCTAACCTTGGAACACAGGTATGCTACACTTCGGTAGCGCACCCCCGGAGCAAAGGTCAGGCCGAGCGAGCCAACACAGAGGTCCTGAGGGGCCTCAAAACCAGGACCTTCAAGAAGAAGCTAGAGGCCTGCGGCAGGGGCTGGTACGACGAGCTCGAGTCCATGCTGTGGTCTATCCGCATGACCGCGGCCAAACCAACTGGCGACACTCCGTTCTTCCTCGTCTACGGAGCTGAGGCAGTCCTCCCTCACGAGGTCAGGTGTCGTTCCGCACGGGTCCTGGCGTTCGACGAGGCGCAGTAGGACGCCATGCGGGGGATGGATCTCGTGCTGGGGGAGGAACGTCATCGAGAGGTCGCACTGCGAGCGGCAAGGTATCAATAGGCGCTGCGGCGGTACCACTGCCGCAACATCCGCCCTAGGACTCTTGAGGTAGGGGACCTCGTGCTTAGGCGGGTCACAAGCTCTCTCCCATGTGGGAGGGCCCGTTCAAGGTTGTTCATGTTTCCATGCCCGCCTCCGCGCGCTTAGAGACCCAAGGGGGAGTACCCGTCCAGAACGCGTGGAACATTCAACATCTCCGGAGATTCTACCCCTGAGCGAGGCCCAGTGCCTGTGGAGAAGGCCCGATGCCTGTGAAGAAGGCCAATGCTTGTGAAGCTACCACATTTTGGAGAAGGCCCGGTGCCTGTGAAGGAGGCCAACGCCTATGAAGCTACCGCATTTTGGAGAAGGCCCGGTGCCCGTGAAGAAGGCCAATGCCTGTGAAGCTACCGCGTTTTGGGGAAGGCCCGGTGCCTGTGAAGAAGGCCAAGGCCTGTGAAGCTCGCCGCCCGTGACACTCTCACGTAATAATGAGTGGGGCTGTACATGCCCCAGAGTCTCTGGAGTGCCGCCCTCGGGCCTCGGGGCTCCCGCCCACGCCCAGTGGCAGCACTTAGCTCCGCGCTGGTGAGAAGACGTCAAAGACTAGATTAGGTGCCGGACACGGCTTTTTCATTTGCTTTCTGCAGTTGGCTTGCTCTTTCCTATTTGGAGTTTTATCGAAGCTGTCCTTGCCTCTCGCTCGAGCCCCCCTTTTCCCTTTTTGCTCACCTGCTTTGGTTTTCCTTTGCGCAAGTCTCGCAAGGGAGGTGCGCGGGTGCCCTCGCGAGCGTTTTCTGCCTCGGTCGCCTAAAGCACTCCTATCCGGGTCCGCTGAGGGAGCACCACTCCCGGTCCTTGCCCCACGGGCATCGCGACGCGAGCACGGGACCTGGGTCCGTCGCCCCCGCAACCGAACCAAAAGCTACCCCTCTTGACTAATCCCTGCAGTACATAAAGGGCACGGCAAGGCCTCGACCTCTGGGGGCAAAGACCGCTACAAGCCTCCATGGGTTAAGTAACTCCCGAACACGGGTACACAACACGGAAACATAGCACGGGAATAGCAGAAACAACACGATAATTAGCAATGATGGTTCAACATGCCCCGCGGGGCCCTACACTACTTCCTCTTTTTGCAGTAAAGGAAGAAAGGCAAAACAAGCATGACTAGCTCGGCACCAGCCCACGACGAGGGCTCGTACTGCCTCCGGAGCTCGATCAGATTCCCTCTTCTTGCTTCACCGGGACGCGACGGCGGACCGGCCTTCTACCTTCCCCCAGGCGGGCGCGGTGACGCGGGGGCTGGTCACGACCCCCGCTGGAGGAGCTGCTGCCCGAAGAAGAGTCGCCAAATCTCGGCGAGCCCCGGGCCCTGCAACCCACGCGCCTGCAGTCATCCTCGCCCTGATCAATGCCGAGGCTGGGCGCCCTGCCACGGTCATCGTCTTCGGGCCAGCACCCAGCACGGCGACCATCTTCCCTAAACACCCTCACGTAGAGGGTGGCGTTGCCGTTGAACCTGAAGTGCAGGGTGCACCGCCAGCCCAGGCCACGCGCGCGGGCAAAAGTTTGCCAGCCGCGGGTCAGGGCCAAACCCCTGGCGGCGGAAACCTCCAGCGAAGCCCAGCAGGCCCTGCTGCAGCAGCCGTCCGCCTCAAGCCAGAGGCCGCCCGGAGCGCTGGCCGGAAGCTCACCTATGAAGAAGCAAGGAAGCTGGAGCCAAGTGCTGGTCGGGTCCGCCGACCACACGACGAACTCTGGCAGCACTTCCGCCGAGCGGAAGCGTGGTCTGGGCGGTCGCACAGCCACAGCGTGCCTCCCATTGACGACCGGGCGCACGTCACCATGCAGGGACCCACCTCCGCGACCGCGGGAAGCCACCACGGGGGACGCAGGGTGCTTGCAGGGGCGGCCCCGACCGCGCTTGGTCGGAGGAGAGTCAGGCCCTTCCTGGCGAGCCTTTCCCTTCTCCGTGGCCGAGAACCTCTTCGGAGGAGCCATGGATATAGCGAGCAGTCGGAGCGAAGAAGAGGAGGAATAGCAGAGGGAGACGAACTGGAGTGGCTTGCGCTGTTCCGCACTTATAGCCGGAGGAGGCCAACCGTCGGCCTCCATGATCGCAGGTAATCATGACCCGTCTTTGCATGCAGGGACTTGTCAAGTCGTGCGTTTGTCGAGGCGTCATGGGGAAGCGGAGACACCCACGTCCAATCAACCGTCATGCGGCGCCCAAGGCCGCAGGCTGTTGGGGCCCATGGCGCTTCGCACTTGCCCCTTCGCTTCTCTGCTAAGCCAAGTTCGGGCGCGCCTTGGGCCCGGCGGCTACTGTCGGTGTTTTGGGAACGGGGGTCCCCAGACTTGCCTGCCTGCGGCGTGGCTCAAGTGGGGGCCCAATGCAGCCCAGCTTCATCAGCTCAAGCTCAAGACCCTCGCGAGGGGCCAAGCCTCGCGGGGCGGATGACAGGGAGCTTCCTCAGGAGCAGCCTCCTCAGGTGGGCTCGCGAGGAGGCGGAGAGATCAAGGCAGGGCACCTCCCGAGGGGCCCGTGACGCAAGCCATGACGATCGAGGACCAGGCGGGCGCCAGGCGGGCGCCGGCCTGCGCAGTGTCCTTGTTTCCCTTTCGGTGCAAAGGGGGCAAGCACAGGCCAAGGCATCAGGCAAAGGTTACCGTTTCGGTGCAACAAGACCAAGACCAGCAGAACGGCAGGATGGAGGTCATCGTGGAGCCCATGGCGGCGTCACCGTCAGGACCTTTGGCAGCCGAAGACCAACTTTAGTCAGGATAAGTGTACTAGATGTTCCCCTTCAAAATGGCCAATTGTTGGCGCCCTTCCCGCTCATTATTTGGGGAGAGGCCCAGGGCCTCGCTCTATAAATAGGACTAGCCAACACAAGGTAGAGGTATCTGGAGATCGACCAGAGAGAGAGACAAGCGACTGAACTCACCCAAGCAGTTCATCGCACCAGCTCAAGAACAGCCCCTCGCGAGGTTGTTCTCCCTTTGTACTGTTCATCATCAGACGCTGAGGCAATCCACCACACCACACACTGGAATAGGGTATTACACCACAATGGTGGCCTGAATCAGTATAAATCTCGTGTCCTCTGTGAGTTCATCTTTCTTGCCTAGATCTTTGCGAGACTTCGAGACATGAGCTGGTAGGGGAGAGATCTTCGTGCGCACCCCAGTGTTCGAACCTCAAGGGTCTGCCGGAACCCGAAATCCGACAATTAGGACAACCTGGGAAATTTGTATATAAACCTTGTGAAAAAAGAATCAGGATTTTTCATGCTTCCGTAGAAAATGAAAATAAATTTTGTGGGCGCAAAAGTATCTGTTTTTAGCAAGATCAAATCAACTATCACCATAGACCATACCAAAGGCTGTACTTGGCACTTTATTGAAACAAAAGCTATAAAACATGATTAATACAATATCCTAGTCATATGAACACATAAAAAAAGTAGGGGTAAATGTTGGGTTGTCTTCCAACAAGCGCTTTTCTTTAATGCCTCTTTAGCTAGGCATGATGATTTCAATGATGTTCACATAAAGATAAATAATGGAAACGTAAAGAGAGAATCATGAATCATATGGAAATCACATTTAATTCTAACCCACTTCCTATGCATAGTTATTTTGTGAGCAAACAACTTATGGTAACAAGAATCAACTAGCATAGGAAGGCAAAAGAAGCATAACTTCAAAACTTTCAACACATAGAGAGGAAACTTGGTATTATTGAGATATGTAGAAGCACATGTTCCTCTCCCATAATAATTTTCAGTGGCATCATGAATGAATTCAACAATATAACCATCACATACAGAATTCTTGTCGTGATCCACAAGCATAGAAATTTTATTACTCTCCACATAAGCAAATTTATTCTCATGAATAATAGTGGGAGCAAACTCAATAAAATAACTATCATGGGATTGAAAATTAAAATCACGAAGATAAGTTTCATGGTTATCATTATTATTTATAGCATACATGTCATCACCATAATCATCATAGATAGCAACTTTGCTGTCATAGTCAATTTCAGCCTCTTCCAAAATAGTGGATTCATCAAGTCATGACCTCTCCAAATCCACTTTCATCATTATAATCATCATAAATAGGAGGCATGCAATCATTATAACAAATTTGCACATCCAATCTCGGGGGACTAAAAATATCATCTTCATCAAACATAGCATCCCCAAGCTTATGGCTTTGCATATCATCAACATAATGGATATTCAAAGGATTCGTACTAACTACATTGCAATCATGCTCATCATTTATACCAAACATTTTATTGAATTATTCTTCTATCAATTGAGCACAATTTTCCTTTCCATCATTTTCATGGAAGACATTATAAAGATGAATAATATGATGCAACCTCAATTCCATTTTCTGTAGTTTTCTTTTATAAACCAAACTAGTGATAAAACAAGAAACCAAAAGATTCAACTGCAAGATCTAAAGATATACCTTCAAGCACTCACCTCCCCGGCAACGGCGCCAGAAAAGAGTTTGATGTCTACTACACAACTTGTTCTTGTAGACTTGTGTTGGGCCTCCAAGCACAGAGTTTTGTAGGACAATAGCAATTTTCCCTAAAGTGGATGACCTAAGGTTTATCAATCTATGGGAGGCATAGAATGAAGATGGTCTCTCTCAAACAACCCCCCAACCAAGTAATAAAAAGTCTCTTGTGTCCCCAACACACCAAATACAATGGTAATTTATATAGGTGCACTAGTTGGGCGAAGAGATGGTGATACAAGTGTAGTAATGATAGTAGATATTGATGTTTGTAATAAGGAACAATAAAAAACAGCAAGGTAGCAATTGATAAAACGTAGCACAAACGGTATTGCAATGCTTGAAAAATGAGGCCTAGGGTCCATATTTTCACTAGTGCAATCTCTCAACAATGCTAATCTAATTGGATCATATAACCATCCCTCAAAGTGCGATGAAGAATCACTCCAAAGTTCCTATCTAACGGAGAACATAAGAATAAATTGTTTGTAGGGTACGAGACCACCTCAAAGCTATTCTTTCCGATTGATATATCCAAGAGTTTGTACTAAAATAACACCAAAGCAAATTCAGATTTGTAATGCTCAATCCAACACAAAGAACCACAAAGAGTGCCCCAAGATTTCTACCAGAGAAATAAAGACAAGAACGTGCATCAACCCCTATGCATAGATTACCCCAATGTCACCTCGGGAATCCGCGAGTTGAGTGCCAAAACATATATCAAGTGAATCAATATAATACCCCATTATCACCAAGGGTATTCGTATGCAAGACATATATCAAGTTCTCTCAAATCCATAAAAAGTATTCAATCCGATGAAACGAAATCTCAAAGGGAAAACCCAATTCATCACAACAAGATAGAGAGGGGAAAACACCATATGATCCAACTATATCAACAAAGCTCGTGATACATCAAGATCGTGACATCTCAAGAACACGAGAGAGAGAGAGAGAGAGAGAGAGATTAAACACATAGCTAGTGGTACAAACCCTCGGCCCCGAGGGTGGACTACTTCCTCCTCGTCATGGTGGCCGCCGGGATGATGAAGATGGCCACCGGTGATGATTTCCCCCTCCGGCTGAGTGCCGGAACGGGGCCTAGATTAATTTCTTGTGGCTACAGAGGCTTGCGGCGGTGGAACTTCTGATCTAGGGTTGCCCTGAGGGTTTTTGGAATATTTTGGAATTTATAGGGCGAAGAGGCGGTGCGGGAGGCCATTGAGGTTGGCACAACCCACCTCGGCGTGCTTGGGCCCCCAGGCATGCCCTGATGGGTTGTTCTCTCCTCGGAGCTCCCCTCTGGTACATCTTTGGCCCACCGGGTGTCTTCTGGTCCAGAAAAATCTCCAAAAAGTTTCGCTGCGTTTGGACTCCGTTTGGTATTGATTTTCCGCGAAGTGAAAAACAAGCCAAAAAACTGGCACTGGGCACTATGTAAATAAGTTAGTCCAAAAAAATGATATAAAGTTGCTATAAAATGATTGTAAAATATCCAAGAATGATAATGTAACAACATGGAACAAGGAAAAAATATAGATACGTTGGAGACGTATCAGCATCCCCAAGCTTAATTCCAACTCGTCCTCAAGTAGGTAAATGACAAAAATAGAACTTTTGATGTGGAATGCTGCCTAACATGTTCATCACATATTCTTTCTTTATAGCATGGACAATAGGACTTTTATATGGTTCAAAGCAATAGTCTAGTTTTGACATGAGGACTTTAATACTCAAGCATATCAACAAGCAACCATGTCTTTCAAAATATCAACACTAAAGCAAGTTATCCCTAGTCCATTATGCTCAATCATTGATCCATTCATGGAACACACTCGCATATTAGCTACATCCAATGCTCAAGTACGATTGTAGTGCCCCTTAGTTGGTGCTTTATAAGAGAAGATGGAGACTCAAGTAAAAAAATAAAAATTGCATAAAGTAAATAGAAAGGCCCCTCACGGAGGGGAGTAGGGATTTATAGAGGTGCGAGATCTCAAAGCAAAAAAATAGAGATAAAACATTTTGGGTGGCATGCTTTTCCTGTCAACGAAAACAATCGAGTAGTTCCCAATACTTTCCATGCTAGATATATCATAGGCGGTTCCCAAACAAAAAATAAAGTTTATTCCCTTTTCCACCATACTTTCACTTTCCATGGCTAACCGTATCCACGGGTGCCTTCCATACCAACACTTTCCAAGGAATTTATTATTTGACAACATAAAGTAAATTCATTTTTTTCATTTCGGGACTGGGCATCCCTAATACCTTTGCCTTACTTTCGTGCAATGACAAGTGAATAAACACTCATTTAGGACATTAAAATTGAGCCTAATCCCATCCCCTCACGTCATTTGCATTTCTGGCCGTCCATTTTCCTGATCTGGTCAGTTTTGGCTGTCGGATCTATTGTGTATAACAAAAATCATTAAGCTGAGCCCAACTGTCCTAAGGGGTTGCTGCTCCAGAATTAAAAACCGAGGTCTCTGGTAAACTGCGTCGCTTCAGTCAGCCCACATATATAATCACTGCGCTTCGGTCTTAAACTGGGCTGCTTCAGCCCACCGCCAAAAAACTTTTTGCTCGGGAATGAACAATGGGTGGGCGCTCGATACAGCCGAAGCGCCGTCTTCCAGGATCTAGTCGAGTGCGGTCTCTGCCAGGGGATCCAGCCGTCGCACGCTTTGCCATGGGTTGGCGGGCGACCGGGTGGCCTTCCCGGCGATGCCACGAGGCGATGCCCGGGCCACCGGACTGTCCGCTGTCGATTCAACTTCGTCGATTCAGTAACTGAAGCGCGGTTACAAGAGGCCAATAATGGCAATCGATGTGTTCAGCGGTGGTCAGTTACACTATCGATTCACACTCCTCTTTACTCTCGCTTCCATATAATCTCCACTGTCTAGCTTCTCCTTCCTCATTCCCCTCCTCCATATACAGTAGCCATGGTTGAAACACGGGTCATTGATTCGTCTTTTTTCTTTTGCCAAGAGTTATAGATTATTTTATTCATGTTGTTCTTTGTTGCATTGCAAGGTGAGGCACTGCTTTCACCTATAATGATTTCTTGTCTGAGGTTCATACGCTTAAACGCAACATCATCCAATTGCTTAAAGTGATAATTGTTACAGTATGAGATTATTTTCTCGGGTCCAAATACTCTTTCACAAAGTACAAAGTTGACTTGGAGAAACCATGTTATTTTCAGGTTTTCTATTCTAAATAAACGACATGAATATGGTATATATCAGAGTCTTCTATGAAGGTATTTCCTTTACACAGATCAATTCTTGGTTGTCCTATAATTTTCAAGTCCTCTCTGTATTTTGGCATGCCTCGCTTTCTTCGAATGCAAAGATGAAGGTAAGATATTTTTCTTAGTTCTCATTTGGTGCTTGTATTTTGATTGCTTGTAGGAAGTGATTTTCGAAATTGAATTATTCATCAGAACTAAAGTTTAAACCCAGCGTTCAAAATGAGGGAAGAGAAAAACTATAGAGCAAAGCACGTGCCAATGATATTTATGTTGGCAAATGTGTGCAACATCATTTCCCCTTTGTTCATGTTCGATGTAATCCACACACCTAATATATGGTGTTGGAGCATGGTTCTGGTGAATTGATTCAGGAAACTACAATGGTTGTCGAACCAGGTTAGTACGTACCCATTGCAATACCTCATCTTCCTACTTCAAGATCTCTCCGACATTTACTTAGTTAAATTTGATGCTATTGTTTATGTGTGGTTCACATCATGCTATTGCCGGGTGGCAACTCCGCTTGCTATCTGTCAGCAACCAAGCTATGTGGCCAGAGCATATAATGATTTCCTTTTGTTGGATCGATGAGTATATATTTGATGTTTGCATGCAAGCTCTCTTGTGTTTTAGTTTTATTACCTTGATTTGATTAGAAATATGTTGGTGTTCACGAACATCGTTTTTAACTTAATTGCATATTTCACTTACTTCACGTAAAGAAAAAGCCATGATTACTCTGTTGCTTGGACTATTAATTTCAGAGATGATGTTTACATGTGGATCTTAGATGGATAGCTTTGCTCTTGTTATTGGAGTAGTAGGATTATTGTTTTCAGATTCATCATGATAGAAGTGTTATGCTATCCTCGGAGTATTTTAATATGATGATGGTATGCTTTAGATTATTTGTTGGATATTGCTATGACTTGGATTATAGTTTGATAGTTGATATCGGAGTATCGGTGATCACAGTTATATTTTTGGGGATAAATTATGTCATTAAGTTGGTCAGGTGCCACTGAACCGGGCTTTTCCAGTGCAACCACATTTGCCTTCTATGGGAAGGCCCTAATGCGGTCTATTGTCGTGCCTCTCGCCGGTGCCTCCAACGAGGGAAGGTTATGGGCGTGCAGTAGCCTGGCCCGGTAAGCAGACATAACCTTGTGTGCCCGTAGTTGTTGTTAGGTGCCTTTTTGTCCCTGTTTGGGACCGTTTCTGTTTTGCCACGACGGTGGCCGTTGATGCCTTTGGTAGGCACGAGGCCACCCAGGACTGAACCCAAAAGGGGTGTCGGTCGGAGTGGCCAGGAGAGTGTCATGGCAGTAGATCGGTATTGTCAGAACGCCATTAGTCCACCCGAATGGGAGGGCGAGGCCATGGGTTCTATGATGTGGGTAAAGTGCGCTACCTCTGCAGAGTGTGTGTGTGTGTGTTTAATCTATCAATAGCTGCGTCCTCGGTCATGGGCATAAGTTCGTACTAGGTCACACCGTTCGATCAACACTCACATGATGGAATGACTTATAGGTGATGTATATGTTGATATTGTGAGCTGTAATAGTTTGGCACGATGATGATGATGATGATGTTGGGATGATCTTGAGAAGGATCATTCAATTTTTTATGTGGTCACGAGGTGATCATGTGGATATTCCGTTCGTGATCTATGAATGATCACCGTTCGATTACGAGGTAACCCTTTGAACCTGGTGTGGTTCCGTTTGTGATCCATGAGTGATCACCATTTTGTTTTGGTCACGAGGTGATCGAGATGGTATATTGCTTGGCCGGTTAGCCAAGTGTGAGATGGTTCATGTGGTACTTGAGATCTGAGATGATGGCTGATCAGTGTGCTAATAGTTCATATCGTGATTACTAGTTGCTTCATCATGGTAGCTGTTAATTTAATTAACCTGTTTAATGCTATGTTATTGTCTTGCCTTGATGCTTTTGGTTGTTGTGAGCTTGCAAGTACATTCAATGTACTGACCTGGCGTGTCATGCCAGATTATAGGTGATGTCGTGATTGCTTGATTGCTTGTCAAGGTTTCCGTGCGTGCGAGCTAGATCGTGTCCCAGTCAGAGTCCCTGCAGAGTGGAGTTCACCACCTTCGTCGTTGTTCCGCTGCTAGAAGTATTCCGCTGCTTCGAGTTGTTCTGCTGCTAGCATAGAGCAAGTGTAGTATCACAGGCGTAGTGAAGCCGTGCTGATGTGCTTCTTTGTAACATCATACCCTTGTACTATTATTCTTGTAATAAGAGCTGATTTGTTCTATGTCAAGCAGTGTCGTATTCCAGTGACTTCTCCTTGGGTGTTCCGGTTTCTCTGAGCCGAGGTGCCACAGGCTTGGTATCAGAGCAGGTCTAGCTGTAGGAAGCCCTAGTCAGCGCGAGCGGTAGAAATCGGTAGAAATTGGTAGTATAGAGTCTGGCTTGTTGATTGCATTTGGTTGCTGCATTTGTTTGTTGCATAGCATGCATATAGCCTTATTATTTTGCTACTGACGATTTATCTGGTGAGCGTAGGTGGCATCGGTTCGGACCCACTACAGCTCAGCCCCTGCATTTCTCCAATTTTCTTTTCTTGCTTGTTCTTCGGTGTTTGGTGTCATTTCTGTCCCAGCAGAGTGATGACAAGTGATCTCGACACTGTTTGCAATAATGGTGCTCAGGTATCGCGCCGATGTCTTTCTTCCGGCCCCACCTATCGTTTCGGTGATAGACATGCTTCTATCATGGATCGTTCTTTTATTTTGTCATGTTGGCAACCCTTAATGATCTTAGTTGTCAAGAAAGGGCAATGTCAGCAGCCTCCGTTTTTCCCCGCTATCCTATTTCTTGGACGAGTACGGATCTTTTTCCGTTTGCTTGATAATAATGTGGTTGCGACCTTCGTGTCCTACTACATGGCTAAGCTAGCACTTGGTGTAGCGCTGTTTACACCAATTCTTCCACACATTTATTCGTCCTCGTGCACATCATCACAGCATGCTAGATCGTAGTACCGGAGATTCCGTGAAATTTGTGTGCTTAAGTAGGCATGCATATTGTGTGACTAGCAGTAATATGTGACATTGATTGTGTGTGAATTGATTGTTGTTGTGTGCTTTTGTTTAGTTGAGTTTTCTTTTGCTTCTTTCTTTTGGGCCCCGGTGTTACATTAGTTTCCCCTATAAAGAGTTGCTAATCAACTGACACCGGACTCGAAGAAGCAATAAGGGTGTGAAATATTTGGAAGAAGCTCAGCTAGACATTATGGTCAACCCAGTCAACTGCATTATGACATTAATATCTGCTCAGAATACCAATGGTGTATTGGATTGACTATCAGCATCGAGTCTACATCGGTGCAAAATCCTCACATCAGTTATGATCCAGCCAACAGAAAGACAAGTCAGTTGCAAGATCAACGGTGTGTTTTCAGACAGAGGTATGGATCATATACAAAGTTCTTGCTCAACAATGCATGATGCTTCAAATATGTTATCATCCAAAATAAAGTCAGAATGTGATATGCTCAAGAAAGACAGTCAAACAAATTTTCCCATACAAATAATCAGCCACAGAATATTATGGGTGTGTGTATGGATTTCAGTCTGCATATCAGTATGAAGTTTTGGATATAAGAAACCCGGTATTCTTCCACATGCTATCGGAAGAAATTTATGATCAAACCTGGGGAGAAGCTTCTCAAGTACGGAACTCAGGCTTCTCCAGCACAATAATCAGACCAAGCTTTGTGTGTAAGCTATAAAGCCTTCTTCTGCACGATAACCAGACAAAAGATTTGAGCAGAAGTTAACAAGTCTTCCTCAGCAAGCTACTCGGATGGCTTCTCTCGTAAGCCACCCAGTCCGCATCAGTACCACAATATTGTACCATCCTCAGAGATTATATGATGAGTTGCCAATGTATGGCAGTACCTCTCAAGAATCAGACTCACAACATTTTGGCCAGAAGCACAAATCAGTCAAGGCATAGTCTTCTTCAGAAATCGAGTGTTCGGTGGCATATCCTTCTTATATATGGTGAGCATGCATCCCCGGTCATATCAGTCACTCATACGAGATACAGCAAGGATCCAACAGATATACCTAAGGAAAGTAAGGATCCCACAACCTCATGAGTCAGACAAAGGAAGATGAGCAGAGATACATCTCATGAATTACAAGGATTGACAAGATCTGGAGATGACATCACAGAATCAACAGTCTTGTCAATGGTCATCAAGGTCATTATTCACACAACTGATAAGGAGATATCATAAAACCTTGTCACCTTCTTGTATGATTGGCCTCAACAATGAGCTCCGTACAACTACAAACCCCGAATATATGTCGTATGTGTGCGGACCCGAGTCAGAAAACAAGCACAAGGAATAATGTCAAAATATTGCACTAATCACGTCCATGGTCATACGAAGAATCAAGGACAGATGTGGCCAAGTTATTTCAGTAAGGTATCCCAACAAATAAAATCATGACCATTAAAGGGTGAGACTGACAGCAAAGGTATGATAATTTTTGCACGACCATCAGGGTCCAGATACCCAAGTCAGTTGCAGGCCATAATCCCATATGGATCCACGAAGGCATACTCTCAGCGGCCTACTCTATTTACAAGGATTTGCATATCCCGCTGACCCGCTTAAAAGGATTAGTGTGGAATATCCACGTCTGTTCTATCAGATCCAAGATTTCTTTGCAACCTCCACGGTTTGACCGCAAAGGCAGTGTTAAAGCATATCACAGCCTATTACCACATGTGGATATATCGACCACATGAGAAAAATCAAAAGCCGAACAATCAGCTCAGACCCGGTGTACTCACCGATGGAACCAAGTACACGGTCAGTCTATCAGGAAAAGCATTTGTCCGTCAGCCCCCTATCGGGCCAGTCTCAAGTTGTAAATATTTGAGATATGACACAGCTATAACTCCATTCACCATTATATTGCTCACGATAGAAGGCAGTCGAATCTTTGGTACATAGCTCATGCTCGAGCCAAAGAAATAAATCAAGATAAATCAGTACCACCTATGAGCAGTAAGATCCCATCAGGAGAATGGCCATGATTCTCATCATTTATTGCAACCAGAAGGCCTGCATTTTTTTGAAGCAACCCCATGGCAGTAGTAAAAATGTTTTCATGACCAAAGTAAAAAATTTATGCTCAGATCCATTGGATATCACCGCAGATATGAGAAAAGTTGCGTCAGCAAAAGGATTTGGTATGTGAGCAAAAACCCGTCAGAATTTGGGAATGGTGAAGCAAACCACCCTAGAGCAAGGTAAGTTGATCATTCGAAATTCTTGGGGGAACAATAAATAATGGAAAAAGGATACCCGAGTTGGAAACTGTGTCTTCAAGTCGTACTTGTTCCCTGAGCAATTAAATCTCTAGGACGAGATTTCTTTAAGGGGGTAAGAGTTGTAACAGCCTGGTTTTTGGCCCTTTTCTTTTTCTTTTGATTTATTTGGTTTTTGCTCTGTTTTTCCTTTTGGAGTGGTTCTATGGCCTTGCCACCTAGGAAATCATCCTCATTCCCCCTCCCAAGTGGCTCATCATTCTAGAAACCTTGCCAAGACCATGTCACTTCACTCCTTGACCAAACCCTAAACTCTTTTTCTAGGGAATATTCCTTTTTCTATTAAAGGAATAACCCTATCTACCGTAGGTTGTGAAGCAACCTATATTTCTGTCCATCCAAAAATCCCCAAATAATTCTCATAATTCCCTTGGGTCATATATTGCTCAAATATGCCCAAACATTTCCATGGCCAGTTCAAAATAATTCCCCAATATTCCATTTTCTATTCTGCCCTGAATGGCACTTTGTGAAGGAAGTGTCATTTATATTTTCCTAGTGGCTCCCAAGATTTTTGGGCATGCTTATATATCAAAATAATTACTTCATACACAAGTTCAACTTTATTTTCCTAGCCAATCTTCCTTAGTGATTTTTCAAAGTTTTTGTCAGACAGAAGGCTTTGTGAAGGAAGTACTAGCTAGGAGTATCCAAATGAGTTTAAATTTTGCACACTCCTTAATGTGCTCGTATTAACCCCCTCCTCCCATTTGCAGCCCCATACAGTCATCTATGTGAGCACAGGAGCAAATCTTTGATTTTGGCAATATTTTCATGTTGTGAAGCAAGTGTATTTTCTATTGCTTCAAAACTTCTGATAAATTACCAGATCAGTTTTATACCCATAAAACATCTCTCTACCCAATTTGGAATCATTTCATTGAGCAATTTGATCACCAAAATTATTCCAAGTTTCTGGACAGAATTGATGCTTGTGAAGCAAGTGCCATTTTGGCTTGTCCATTTGGTATGATCTTTTTACAGAGTCTTTATATGTCCATATCATGAGGTTTTGCCAAAATTCATCCCATTCCATCACTCCATGTGAGTTCATCATCCAAATCTTGATTCTGGACCAATTTTGGGGTTACACAGCAACTATATTAGTTTGGGATCCATTATGCTCCAAAACCTCCAGGATCATAGTCCTTTCGTATTTAATCATCCCAGACAACACCATTTGACCCAATCAGTTTCCTGTTGATCAGCAGTGCTCTGCCAAGTTTGATGAAGTAAACTTCAGAGCTTAGTTACCATTTAACAGTAGCACCCCAGATCTATCCATGGCCTCATAAATGCTCTATCGTGGAAGGACTATCATCTAGACAACGTTTTGGGTGTTTTAAAGCATTTAATTCTCCTGTTCGCGTGGTGACTACGACAATGGCGTGCATGTGCACGTGCTCTGTGCGTAGTGGCCGCGTGCAGGGCGTCGTTTCTGCTTAGTCCGCTCCCCACTTGTTGTCTTCACGCGCGTGAGCATGTCCCTTGGCTTCACCTCGTTGCCGACGTTCCCATGGACCCCTCTCCCCCTCCGTCCTCTTCCTCACCGACACAAGCCACCACGTGCCCACAGGCGAACAGCGGGATTTTGGCTCCGAGCTCGCCGTCTTCTTCCTCCCTGCGCTCCCTTGGCCGCCTCTTCCCCGTGAGCTCTCCCTCCTGTTCCCTCTCGTCGCCTAACCCTGAGCTCATGCGCGTGCACACGTGTCCGTGGCTCCGGCCACGCGTCGATGGCGAGTCCAGCTCGACCCCCTCCTCCGCCGCCTATTTAAGACCTCCCCCGAGCCCTCCGAGCGCTCCAGCAGTCCTACATCACTCCCAGTAGCGCCCCGTCCTCTCAAACAAGCTCGAGGAGCTCTCCTGCCCTCAAATGGCCGCCATGGCCTCCGCCCCTGCCCTCCTAAATTCACTCTTTGCCGAGCTCCTCCGCTCCCCATTCCAACTCCGGTGGAGTCCCTCAACTCCGGTTAATCCCTCCCGAGCACTGTCGCTCCCGTTCCTCCACCATAGCCTCGTCTTCAGTCCCGACCGAGCCTCCGTCCGCCGCGGCCACTCCATTGCTCGCTCCGGGCTTCCTCATCGCCCGTGCACCACCGAGGCGGGTGTGTGGTGTCAACCCTAGCCCACTGGTGGTCCAAGCTCCACCAGGGCTGGCCCGAGGCGCCGGGGCCAGCGTCGGCCGCGCCCTGCCTCGCCCTTCTGTCACGCCGTCGTGAGGAAGACGATGGAGGCGGGAGGAGGGAGTTCACCAAGTGCGTGGACCCCGCAGGACCCGCTTGTCAGCGACTTAAGCCTCGGGCCCGATTGCCACGCCGGATAAGTGGAAGCGAAGTTTACAGAATGCATTTTCGATGATGGAAAGCCTATTTCTGTTTAACTGCGGCTGAAAGTGCGCTTTCCCTTAAAGAAAACGTATTTCCGCCAAGTGCGCTTTCAGTTCAGCCGCCAGGGGCCTGTCTGTGAATAAATGTTTTACAAATTGGTCCCTAGTCTTCAACCCTTCATATCTTTTTACCCATAGCTCCAAATCAAGTGACTCCAAAGCCCATGTCTTCGTTTCGTCGAGCCTGTTATGATGGAATCATTTTCTCCATGTTTCGAAATTCTGAAAATGACCATTATGCCCTTGCCCTTATTCAGCCCCCTCTGAGAGAGAAAGATTTCCGGCGATTCGTTCCGCGAGCTTCTCGCACTTTCTCCCGGTGATTTCTTCCACCCCAGGCAAGCCACACCCTCCATTTGCATCACTGTAATGTAGTGACATGGTTTAATCTATTTGAACATGTTTAAAATATTGCTTTAGCTACATGACTTTGTGCACGGCATTTGCTTGGAGTATTATTTTGATCTTGTTGTTGCCATGCTATTGTTTGGATTACTAGGAGTTATGTTTGCAGTTGATGAGTATCGTGTTGCCATTGGGGTATTAGTGGTTGATATTATTGTTTTCATGATGATATCTGTTATTATATTTTGGAGTATTACTTTGGATGTCATGCTGCCTTTGGATTATTAGTGGTTAGTATGATTATTTTCATGATGCTAGTTGATGTTTTGTTACTGTTGCTTGGAGTATTAATTTTGGAGATGATGTTTACATGTGGATCTTAGTTGGATAGCTTTGCTCTTATTATTGGAGTAGTAGGATTATTGTTTTCGGATTCATCATGATAGAAGTGTTATGCTATCCTCAGAGTATTTTAATATGATGATGGTATGCTTTAGATTATTTGTTGGATATTGCTATGACTAGGATTACAGTTTGATAGTTGATATTGGAGTATCAATGATCACAGTTATATTTTTGGGGATAAATTTCGTCATTAAGTTGGCCAGGTGCCACCGAACCGGGCTTTTCCAGTGCAACCACATTTGCCTTTTATGGGGAGGCCCTAATGCGGTCTATTGTCGTGCCTCTCGCCGGTGCCTCCAATGAGGGAAGGTTATGGGCGTGCGGTACCCTGGCCCGGTAAGCATACATAACCTTGTGTGCCCGTAGTTGTTGTTAGGCGCCTTTTTGTCCCTGTTTGGGACCGTTTCTATTTTGCCACGACGGTGGCCGTTGATGCCTTTGGTAGGCACGGGGCCACCCAGGACTGAACCCAAAAGGGGTGTCGGTCGGAGTGGCCGTGAGAGTATCATGGCAGTAGATCAGTTTTGTCAGAACGCCGTTGGTCCACCCGAATGGGAGGGCAAGGCCATGGGTTCTGTGGTGTGGGTAAAGTGTGCTACCTCTGCAGAGTGTGTGTGTTTAATCTATCGATAGCCGTGTCCTCGGTCATGGGCATAAGTTCGTACTAGGTCACACCGTTTGATCAACAGTCACATGACGGAATGACTTATAGGTGATGTATATGTTGATATTGTGAGCTGTAACAGTTTGGCAGGATGATGATGATGATGTTGGGATGATCTTGAGAAGGATCATTCAGTTTGTGATGTGGTCACGAGGTGATCATGTGGATGTTCCGTTTGTGATCTGTGAATGATCACCGTTCGGTTACGAGGTAACCCGTTGAACCCAGTGTGGTTCCATTTGTGATCCGTGAGTGATCACCGTTTTGTTTTGGTCACGAGGTGATCGAGATGGTATATTGCTTAGCCGGTTAGCCAAGTGTGAGATGGTTCATGTGGTACTTGAGATATGAGATGATGGCTTATCAGTATGCTAATAGTTCATATCGTGATTATTAGTTGCTTCATCATGGTAGCTATTAATTTGATTAACATGTTTAATGCTATGTTATTGTCTTGCCTTGATGCTTTTGGTTGTTGTGAGCTTGCAAGTACATTCAATGTACTGACCTGGCGTGTCATGCGAGATTGCAGGTGATGTCGTGATTGCTTGATTGCTTGTCAAGGTTTCCGTGCGTGCGAGCTAGATCGTGTCCCAGCCAGAGTCCCTGCGGAGTGGAGTTCACCACCTTCGTCGTTGTTCCGCTGCTAGAAGTATTCCGCTGCTTCGAGTTGTTCCGCTGCTAGCATAGAGCAAGGGTAGTATCACAGGCGTAGTGTCGCCGTGCTGATGTGCTTCTTTGTAACATCAGACCCTTGTACTATTATTCTTGTAATAAGAGTTGATTTGTTCTATGTCAAGCAGTGTCGTATTACAGAGACTTCTCCTCGATCTATGGGCTGGAATACGGGGTGTTCCGGTTTCTCTGAGCCGGGTGCCATAGATACAACCTCAGTGTCATGTTATACAAATTTTTAAAATACTGAGTAGCTACCCTGATCAAGTCTGGAACGAAGGAAAGAAAAAGGAACTATAGATATATAGTACGCAAGCCATGGATCTTAGCAAGAGCAGCTACCTGGAAATATTACATGACCTTAGAAAAAAGATCATGCACATCCCTCCATATGTAGGAAACGACTATAAAAGCATGCAAGCAAATTTGGTATATACAAAATCAGTCTGTGCCACTTTCTTACTATGCATGTAAATGAATCAACTTCTTGCGATAACCAATAACATTTTACGAAACTATCTCTTTGCTTGATAAATGATAACCAACTATCAACATGTCCATAATTTCAATATTTTATCATAGGTTATCAGACCCTCAGATGCATCAGTTCGAAATATTGATTAATGTAACATGAGAGTAGAGCAGATGCTCATTATTAGTTGAACATGAGAAATATTTGTGCAGAACACTCATATCGTTTAGTCAGAACAACATACTCAGTTGTATGACATCTTACTTGCAAAATCATAAATATTGCTATTGAGCTCCCCCTGCCTACAAAATCAAATGAATTGGACTAATGCTATTTCATGTGAATAGCATGGGAAAATTAATCAACTAGCTCGATGAATAGTTTCAGGAACATGATGGCCCCCCTTGGTGACCAGTGGGAAGTCGCCTCCCGGTGGACCGGCAATACCAATTGACGGTCTCCTCCAAACCTTCATGCAATCAGGATTAGCAGAAAGATTTTTCTTTTTGCTGGTGACTTGGCATAGACAGTGGAAAGATTTCAAGTTCAAATCCAGTAGCTGCTCAAAGTATGACACTATAAGTAATTATCAGATGGATGAGGGGCGCACCTCTCGCCTCCTAGGAAAAAACCGAGTAGAAGTTTGCCCATAGAGACATAGCTGAGTCTTCGAGCTCTAGGCCGGCGGCCGCGGCCGCATGAGGACACGAGTCGGAGGAGTTGCACATCAATGACGGCCAGAGAGCAGTGAGGCAAGGTGGGGAGGCCTCGAGCAGAGGAAGGCGAGGGGTGGGCGGAACGCGGGCGCAAGGGGATGCGACGCGACATTGGCATGGGGAGGCATCTCAGATTCGCAGGGATTGATGCATCCTGGTCCATCCCCGCGCGCCGCCGGACCTTTGCCATTGACCACGCCTCCGGCCATCTCTCCTTCCTCTCCCTTCCCTCTCTCTTTTCTCCTGTCTCTCTCTCTCTCAAAATCTCTCTCCTCTTCTCCCGCAGGTAGCAACCACCATGGATGGTGCTGCCCAAAGCTTTGCTCGCCTCCCATGGCGTGCCCCCACCTCCACTCCGGTCTCTCCTCGCCGGATCCGCCCCGCCGCACCCTTTCCCATGCCCCTCGAGCTCCGGCCTCCTCCCATGGCGTGGCCCGCCTCGACTCCGGCCTCCTCCTCCCCGGATCCGCCCTGCCACGTCCATTGTCGTGCCCCTCGAGCTCCTACCTACTCCCATTGCCTTCGTGTTGCCTGCATCCCAGCCCTCGCTTGAGCGCCGTTGATTGCGCCACCATCCACGGAAAGGGAGATCTCCGTCGGCGCGCTGCACCTCTAGATAGGATCGGGAGGCTGTGCCGGTTTAGGCTGGGCTAATTTTTTTCTTTTCTCTCCTCGTACCGGTTCGGGCTGAATTATGAGTATGACTGCGGGTTGAATACCAAAAATAGGAAGGACTATTTTGCAAAAATGACGCGACGGTGAACCCGACAAACTCAACTCGTGCTTTATTATGAGGGAAAGATGTCAATAGGTTACTCCCAAAAATGATATAAAGTTGCTATAAAACGATTGTAAAACATCCAAGAATGATAATATAATAGCATGGACCAAGCAGAAATTATAGATACGTTGGAGACGTATCAGCATCCCCAAGCTTAATTCCTACTCGTCCTTGAGTAGGTAAATGATCAAAAATGTTTTTTTATGTGGAATATTGCCTAACATGTTCATCACATATTCTTTCCTTTATAGCATGGCCAATTGGACTTTTATATGGTTCAAATCAATAGTCTAGTTTTGACATGAGGACTTTAATACTCAAGTATATCAACAAGCAACCATGTCTTTCAAAATATCAACACTAAAGCCAGTTATCCCTAGCCCATTATGCTCAATCATTGATCCATTCATGGAACACACTCGCATATTAGCTACACCCAATGCTCAAGTACGATCATAGTGCCCCTCAGTTGGTGCTTTATAAGAGAAGGTGGAGACTCAAGTAAAAAAATAAAAAATTGCATAAAGTAAAGGCCCTTCGCGGAGGGAAGTAGGGATTTATAGAGGTGCCAGAGCTCAAAGTAAAAAAGATAGATATAAAACATTTTGGGTGGCATGCTTTTCCTGTCAACAAAAATGATCGAGTAGTTCCCAATACTTTCCATGCTAGATATATCATAGGCGGCTCCCAAACAGAAAATAAAGTTTATTCCCTTTGCCACCATACTTTCACTTTCCATGGCTAACCGTATCCACGGCAGCCTTCCATACCAACACTTTCCAAGGAATTTATTATTTGACAACATAAAGTAAATTCTTTTTTTTCATTTCGGGACTGGGCATCCCTAATACCTTTGCCTTACTCTCGTGCAATGACAAGTGAATACACACTCATCTTGAGAATAACACATCTAGCATGGAAATATATTAGCCACCCCCACCGTTTCATGAGCGGTACGAGCACACAAAAGAGAAATTTATTTTGAAAATTATAGATGGCACATACAAATTTGCTTAGAACGGCAAAAGAATATTGCATATAGGTAGGTATGGTGGACTCATATGGCAAAACTGGTTTAAAGAGTTTTGGATGCACAAGTAGTAATCATACTTAGTACAAGTGGAGGCTAGCAAAAGATTGAGAGGCAACCAACCAAGAAACGAAAAATCACATAAGCGAGCATTAAGCATAACTAACACCGAATAATGCATCACAAGTAGGATATAATTTCATTGCATAATCATTGACTTTCATGCTTGCACGGGGAATCACAAACCTTAACACCAATATTCTTACTAAAGCATAATTACTCATCAACATGACTCACATATCACTATCATCATATCTCAAAACTATTACAAAGAATCAAGTTTATTTTGTCCAATGATCTTCATGAAACTTTTTATTATATCCTCCTTGGATATCTATCACTTTGGGACTAGTTTCATATGTTGCTTTTGATAGCGCAAGCAAATATAAGTGAAGACAATGAGCATAAAATTTTTCTTTCTCTCAAAATAATTTAAGTGAAGCTTGAGAGAATTTCTTCAAAACTACTAAAGCACACTGTGCTCAAAAGATATAAGTGAAGCACTCGAGCAAATGACTAACTACTCCAAAAAGATATAAGTGAAGATCAAGCGAGTAGTTAAGTGAATAGGTAGCTAAGTGGGGACTCTCTATTATTTAAAAACTTTCAGATGTAAATATTTTATTAAAATAGCAAGCAAAACAAAACAAAATGGCATTCCAATAATAGCACAACTCATGTGAAGAAACAAAAACTTAGGCTCAATCGATACTAACCGATAATTGTTGATGAAGAAAGGTGGGATGCCTACCAGGGTATCCCCAAGCTTAGATGCTTGAGACTTCTTGAAATATTATCTTGGGATGCCTTGGGCATCCCCAAGCTTGAGATTTTGTGTCTCCTTAATTCTGTTTATATCACAGTTTCCCTAAATCTTAAAAACTTCACCCACACAAAACTCAACAAGAATTCGTGAGATAGTATAAACCAATGCAAAAACCTTATCATTCTCTAATGTAGCAAATCACTAAAATTATTATTCAACATTGCATACTAAATGCCTCTGCATATTTAATACTCCTATCCTCAAATAGAATCATTAAACAAATAAACATATGCAAACAATGCAAACATAACAGCAATCGACCAAAATAGTACAGTTTGTAAAGAATGCAAGAGTATCAAAACTTATTTAACTCCAAAAATTATGAAAAATTAACACACTGTAGAAAATTTATCAGAGCTTCTTGTGCAAAAAGTTTCAACATTTTATCACATTCTGACTTTTCTCGGGAAATTTTGCAATAGGAATAAACTTTCTGTTTTGAAACAGCAACATGTAGACTTGCAAAATAAGCATGGTAAAGGCTATCCTTGACATTTTTATTGAAAAGAAAGATGCAAAACATTATTTTAAATAACAGCAAGCAAATTCTAACAAAATAAAATGATGCTCCAAGCAAATCACATATCATGTGAGGAATGAAAACATAGCTCCAAGTAAGGTTACCGATAATGTGGGAGACGAAAGAGGGGACGCCTTCCGGGGCATCCCCAAGCTTAGTTGCTTGGATCTTCCTTGAATATGATCCTGGGGTGCCTTGGGAATCCCCAAGCTTAGGGTCTTGTCACTCCTTATTCTCCTCATATCAATATCTGACCCAAAACTTGAAAACTCCAATCACACAGAACTTAATGGAACTTGGTGAGATAGGTTAGTATGATAAAGCAAATCATTCACTTTGGTACCATCAAAGACAAGATTCATAATTGTTCTCACACAATGCCTACTGTAACTTATAATCTCCAAAAATTATATTGAGCAATATAAGCCATTGAAACTAGGAAACAAGCAAACAATGCATTGAAAATAGAATCTGTGAAAAATAGAATAGTCTGTAATGATCTGGACAACAACCATACTTCTGCTACTCAAGCAATTCTTAAAAATTAGTAAAACCTGGGAAATTTGTATATAAATATTGTGCAAAAGAATCAGGATTTTTTTCACGCTTATGTAAAATAAAAAATTATTTTTCTGGGCGCAAATGTTTCTGTTTTTCAGCAAGATCAAATCAACTATCACCATAGACCATCCCAAAGGATTTACTTGGCACTTTATTGAAACAAAAGCTATAAATCATGAATAATACAGTAGCTTAATCACATGAACACATAAAAATAATAGGGGTAAATGTTGGGTTGTCTTCCAACAAGCGCTTTACTTTAATACATTTTTAGCTAGGCATGATGATTTCAACGATGCTCACATGAAAATAAATAATAGAAACGTAAAGAGAGCATCATGAATAACATGGAAATCACATTTAAGTCTACCCCACTTTCTATGCATAGGTATTTTGTGAGCAAACAACTTATGGTAACAAGAATCAACTAGCATAGGAAGGCAAAAGAAGCATAACTTCAAAACTTTCAATACATAGAGAGGAAACTTGATATTATTGAGATATGTAGAAGCACATGTTCCTCTCCCATAATAATTTTAAGTAGCATCATGAATGAATTCAACAATATAACCATCACATAAAGCATTATTTTCATCATCCACAAGGATAGAAATTTATTTACACTCCACATAAGCAAATTTATTCTCATGAATAGCAGTGGGAGCAAACTCAACAAAATAACTATCATGGGATTGAAAATTAAAATCACGAAGATAAGTTTCATGGTTATCATTATTATTCATAGCATACATGTCATCACCATAATCATCATAGATAGCAACTTTGTTGTCATAGTCAAGTGCAACCTCTTCCAAAATAGTGGATTCATCACTAAATAAAGTCATGACCTCTCCAAATCCACTTTCATCATTATAATCATCATAAATAGGAGGCATGCAATCATTATAACAAATTTTCACATCAAATCTCGGGGGACTAAAAATATCATCTTCATCAAGCATAGCATCCCCAAGCTTATGGCTTTGCATATCATTAGAATCGTGGATATTCAAAGAAGTCGTGCTAACAGCATTGCAATCATGCTCATCATTTATACCAAACATTATATTGAATTCTTAATCTATCAATTGAGCACAATTTTCCTTCCCATCATTTTCATGAAAGACATTATAAAGATGAATAATATGATGCAACCTCAATTCCATTTTTTTGTAGTTTTCTTTTATAAACCAAACTAGTGATAAAACAAGAAACTAAAAGATTCAATTGCAAGATCTAAAGATATACCTTCAAGCACTCACTTCCCCGGCAACAGCGCCAGAAAAGAGCTTGATGTCTACTACACAACTTGTTCTTGTAGACTTGTGTTGGGCCTCCAAGCGTAGAGTTCTGTAGGACAGTAGCAATTTTCCCTCAAGTGGATGACCTAAGGTTTATCAATCCGTGGGAGGCGTAGGATGAAGATGGTCTCAAACAACCCTGCAACCAAATAATAAAAAGTCTCTTGTGTCCCCAACACACCAAATACAATGGTAATTTATATAGGTGCACTAGTTCTGCAAAGAGATGGTGATACAAGTGTAGTAATGATAGTAGATATTGATTTTTGTAAAAAGAATAATAAAAACAGCAAGGTAGCAATTGATAAAATGGAGCACAAACGGTATTGCAATGCTTGAAAATGAGGCCTAGGGTCCATACTTTTGCTAGTGCAATCTCTCAACAATGCTAATCTAATTGGATCATATAACCATCCCTCAAAGTGCGATGAATAATCACTCCAAAGTTCCTATCTAGCGGAGAACATAAGAATAAATTATTTGTATGGTACGAAACCAACTTAAGCTATTCTTTCTGATTGACCTATCCAAGAGTTCGTACTAAAATAACACCAAAGCAAATTCAGATTCCTAATACTCAATCCAACATAAAGAACCACAAGAGTGCCCCAAGATTTCTACCGGAGAAATAAAGACAAGAACGTGCATCAACCCCTATGCATAGATTACCCCAATGTCACCTCGGGAATCCGCGAGTTAAGTCCCAAAACATATATAAAGTGAATCAATATAAATACCCCATTGTCACCACGGGTATTCGTATGCAAGAGATATATCAAGTGCTCTCAAATCCATAAAAGTATTCAATCCGATAAAACAAAATCTCAAAGGGAAAACTCAATTCATCACAACAAGATAGAGAGGGGAAAACACCATATGATCCAACTATATTAAAAAAGCCCATGATACATCAAGATCATGACATCTCAAGAACACGATAGAGAGAGAGATTAAACACATAACTACTGGTACAAACCCTCAGCCTCGAGGGTGGACTACTCCCTCCTCATCATGGTGGCCGCCGGGATGATAAAGATGGCCAGCGGTGATTATTTACCCCTCTAGCCGAGTGCCGGAACAAGGTCTAGATTAGTTTCTTGTGGCTACACAGGCTTGCGGCGGCAGAACTTCTGATCTAGGGTTACCTCGAGGGTTTTTCGAATATTTGGGAATTTATAGGGCGAAGAGGCGATGCGGGAGGCCACCGAGGTGGGCACAACCCACTTAGGCGCACCTAGGCCCCTAGGCGCACCCTGGTGGGTTATGCTCTCCTTGAAGCTCCCCTATGGTACTTCTTTGGCACACCGGGTGTCTTCTAGTCCAGAAAAAATATCCAAAAAGTTTCACTCCGTTTGGACTCCGTTTGGTATTGATTTTCTACGAAGTAAAAAACAAGCAAAAAAACAACAATTGGCACTAGGCACTATGTCAATAGGTTAGTCCTAAAAAATGATATAAAGATGCTATAAAATGATTGTAAAACATCCAAGAATGATAATGTAACAGCATGGAAAAAGCAAAAATTATAGGTATATTGGAGACGTATTAGCATCCCCAAGCTTAATTCCTACTCGTCCTCGAGTAGGTAAATGATAAAAAAGAATTTTTCATGTGGAATGCTGCCTAACATGTTCATCACATATTCTTTCATTTATAGCATGGACATTGGACTTTTATATGGTTCAAAGCAATAGTATAGTTTTGACATGAGGACTTTAATAAACAAGCATATCAACAAGCAACCATGTCTTTCAAAATATCAACACTAAGGCAAGTTGTCCCTAGCGCATTATGCACTATCATTGATCCATTCATGGAACACACTCGCATATTAGCTACACCTAATGCTCAAGTACGATCATAGTGCCCCTTAGTTGGTGCTTTATAAGAGAAGATGGGGACTCAAGTAAAAAAATAAAAATTGCATAAAGTAAATAGAAAGGCCCTTCACGGAGGGAAGCTGGGATTTGTAGAGGTGCCAGAGCTCAAAGCAAAAAAATTGGAGATAAAACATTTTGGGTGGCATGCTTTTCCTGTCAACAAAAATGATCGAGTAGTTCCCAATACTTTCCATGCTAGATATATCATAGGCGGTTCCCAAACAGAAAATAAAGTTTATTCCCTTTGCCACCATACTTTCACTTTCCATGGCTAACTGTATCCACAGGAGCCTTCCATACCAACACTTTCCAAGGAATTTATTATTTGATAACATAAAGTAAATTCTTTTTTTTTCATTTTGGGACTGGGCATCCCTAATACCTTTGCCTTACTCTCGTGCAATGACAAGTGAATACACACTCATCTTGAGAATAACACATCTAGCATGGAAATATATTAGCCACCCCCTACCGTTTCATGAGCGGTACGAGCACACAAAAGAGAAATTTATTTTGAAAATTAGAGATGGCACATACAAATTTCCTTAGAACGGCAAAAGAATACTGCATATAGGTAGGTATGGTGGACTCATATGGCAAAACTGGTTTAAAGAGTTTTAGATGCACAAGTAGTAATCATACTTAGTACAAGTGGAGGCTAGCAAAAGATTGAGAAGCAACCAACCAAGAAACGAAAAATCACATAAGCGAGCATTAAGCATAACTAACACCGAATAATGCACCACAAGTAGGATATATTTTCATTGCATAATCATTGACTTTCATGCTTGCACAGGGAATCACAAACCTTACACCAATATTCTTACCAAAGCATAATTACTCATCAACATGACTCACATATCACTATCATCATATCTCAAAACTATTACAAAGAATCAAGTTTATTTTGTCCAATGATCTTCATGAAAGTTTTTATTATATCCTTCGTGGATATCTATCACTTTGGGACTAGTTTCATATGTTGCTTTTGATAGCTCAAACAAATATAAGTGAAGAACATGAGCATAAAATTTTTCTTTCTCTCAAAATAATTTAAGTGAAGCTTGAGAGAATTTCTTCAAAAATATTAAAGCACACCGTACTCAAAAGATATAAGTGAAGCACTCGAGCAAATGACTAACTACTCCAAAAAGATATAAGTGAAGATCAAGCGAGTAGTTAAGTGAATGGGTAGCTAAGTGAGGACTCTCTCTTATTTAAAACCTTTAAGATCTAAATATTTTATTAAAACAGCAAGCAAAAAAATGGCATTCCAAGAATAGCACAACTCATGTGAAGAAACAAAAACTTAGGATCAACCGATACTAACCGATAATTGTTGATGAAGAAAGGTGGGATGCCTACCGGGACATACCCAAGCTTAGATGCTTGAGACTTATTGAAATATTATCTTGGGATGCCTTGGGAATGCCCAAGATTGAGCTTTTGTGTCTCCTTAATCCTTTTATATCACGGTTTCCCTAAATCTTAAAAACTTCATCCACACAAAACTCAACAAGAATTTGTGAGATAAGTTAGTATAAACCAATGCAAAAACCATATCATTCTCAACTATAGAAAATCACTAAAATTATTATTAATCATTGCATACTAAATTCCTCTGCATATTTAATACTCCTATCCTCAAATAGAATCATTAAATAAGCAAACATAACAGCAATCAGCCAAAAAAGTACAGTCTGTAAAGAATGCAAGAGTATGAAAACTTATTTCACTTCAAAAATTCTGAAAATTTAACACACTGTAGAAAATTTATCAGAGCTTATTGTGCAAAAAGTTTCAACATTTTATCACGTTCCGACTTTTCTCGGGAATTTTGCAACCACGATAAACTTTTTGTTTGAAACAGCAACATGTAGACTTGCAAAATAAGCATGGTAAAGGCTATCCTTGACATTTTTATTGAAAAGAAAGATGCAAAATATTATTCTAAATAACAGAAAGAAAATTCTAACAAAATAAAATGATGCTCCAAGCAAAACACATATCATGTGACGAATGAAAACAAAGCTCCAAGTAAGGTTACCGATAATGTTGGAGACGAAAGAGGGGATGCCTTTCGGGGCATCCCCAAGCTTAGTTGCTTGGATATTCCTTGAATATTACCTTGGGCATCCCTAATCTTAGGGTCTTTTCACTCCTTATTCTCCTCATATTGATATCTCACCCAAATCTTGAAAACTTCAATCACACAAAACTTAACGGAACTTCGTGAGATAGGTTAGTATGATAAAGCAAATCATTCACTTTGGTACTGTCAAAGACAAGATTCATAATTGTTCTCACACAATGCCTACTATATCTTATAATTTCCACAATTTATATTGAGCAATATAAGCCATAGAAACTAGGAAACAAGCAAACTATGCATTGAAAACAGAATCTATCAAAAACAGAACAGTATGTAATGATCTAGACAACAACCATACTTTTGCTACTGAAAGAATTCTGAAAAATTAGGACAACCTGGGCAATTTGTATATAAATCTTGTGCAAAAGAACCAGGATTTTCTCACGCTTATGTAAAAAATAAAATTATTTTTCTGGGCGCAAAAGTTTCTATTTTTCAGCAAGATCAAATCAACTATCACCATAGACCATCGCAAAGGCTTTACTTGGCACTTTATTGAAACAAAAGCTATAAAACATGACTAATACAGTAGCCTAATCATGTGGACACATAAAAATAGTATGGGTAAATGTTGGTTTGTCTTCCAACACGCGCTTTTCTTTAATGCCTTTTTAGCTATGCATGATGATTTCAATGATGCTCATATAAAGATAAATAATTGAAACATAAAGAGAGGATCATGAATCTCATGGCAATCACATTTAAGTCTAACCCACTTCCTATGCATTGGTATTTTGTGAGCAAACAACTTATGGTAACAAGAATCAACTAGCATAGGAAGGCAAAACAAGCATAACTCCAAAACTTTCAACACATAGAGAGGAAACGTGATATTATTGAGATATGTCGAAGCACATGTTCCTCTCCCATAATAATTTTCAGTAGCATCATGAATGAATTCAACAATATAACCATCATATAAAGCATTCTTTTCATGATCCACAAGCATAGAAATTTTATTACTCTCCACATAAGCAAATATATTCTCATGAACAGTAGTGGAAGCAAACTCTACAAAATAACTATTTTCGGATTGAAAATTAAAATCATGATGATAAGTTTCATGGTTATCATTATTATTTATAGCATACATGTCATCACCATAATCATCATAGATAGCAACTTTTTGTCATAGTCAACTGCAACCTCTTCCAAAATAGTGGATTCATCACTAAATAAAGTCATGACCTCTCCAAATCCACTTTCATCATTATAATCATCATAAATAGGAGGTATGCAATCAATATAACAAATTTGCACATCAAATCTCGGGGGACTAAAAATATCATCTTCATCAAACATAGCGTCCCCAAGCTTATGGCTTTGCATATCATTAGCATCATGGATATTCAAAGAATTCAAACTAACAACGTTGCAATCATGCTCATCATTTATACCATACATTTTATTGAATTTTTCTTCTATCAATTGAGCACAATTTTCCTTTCCATCATTTTCGCGAAAGACATTATAAAGATAAATAATATGATGCAACCTCAATTCCATGTTTTTGTAGTTTTCTTTTGTAAACCAAACTAGTGATAAAATAAGAAATTAAAAGATTCAAATGCAAGATCTAAAGATATACCTTCAAGCACTCACCTCCCTGGCAACGGTGCCAGAAAAGAGTTTGATATCTACTACACAACTTGTTCTTGTAGACTTGTGTTGGGCCTCCAAGTGCTGAGTTTTGTAGGACAGTAGCAATTTTCCCTCAAGTGGATGACCTAAGGTTTATCAATCAGCGGGAGGTGAAGAATGAAGATGGTCTCTCTCAAACAACCCTGCAACCAAATAATAAAAAGTATCTTGTGTCCCCAACACATCAAATACAATGGTAATTTGTATAGGTGCACTAGTTCGGCGAAGAGATGGTGATACAAGTGTAGTAATGATAATAGATATTGATTTTTGTAATAAGAACCATAAAAAACAGCAAGGTAGCAATTGATAAAACGGACTACAAATGGTATTGCAATGCTTGAAAATGAGGCCTAGGGTATGTACTTTTGCTAGTGCAATATCTCAACAATGCTAATCTAATTGGATCATATAACCATCCCTCAAAGTGCGATGAAAAATCACTCCAAATTACTTATCTAGTGGAGAACATAAGAATAAATTATTTGTAGGGTACGAAACCACATCAAAGCTATTCTTTTCGATTGATCTATCCAAGAGTTCGTACTAACATAATACCAAAGCAAATTCAGATTCGTAATACTCAATCCAACACAAAGAACCACAAAGAGTGCCCCAAGATTTCTATCGGAGAAATAAAGACAAGAACGTGCATAAACCCCTATGCATGGATTGCCCCAATGTCACCTCGGGAATCCGCAAGTTGAGTGCCAAAACATATATCAAGTGAATCAATATAATACCCCATTGTCACCACGGGTATTCTTATGTAAGACATATATCAAGTGCTCTCAAATCCATAAAAGTATTCAATCCAATAAAATGAAATCTCAAAGGGAAAACTCAATTCATCACAATAAGATAGAGAGGGGAAAACACCATATGATCCAACTATATTAACAAAGCCCATGATACATCAAGATCATGACATCTCAAGAGCACGAGAGAGAGAGAGAGAATAAACACATAGCTACTGGTACAAACCCTCAGCCCCGAGGGTGGACTACTCCCTCCTCATCATGGTGGCCGCCGGGATGATGAAGATGGCCGGTGATGATTTCCCCCTCCGGCCGAGTGCCGGAACGGGGTCTAGATTAGTTTCTTGTGCCTACAAGGCTTGCGGCTGTGGAACTTCTGATCTAGGGTTACCCCGAGGGTTTTTGGAATATTTGGGAATTTATAGGGTGAAGAGGCAGTGCGGGAGGCCACCGAGGTGGGCACGACTCACCTGGGCGCGCCTGGGCCCCCAGGCGCGCCCTGGTGGGTTGTGCTCTCCTCGGAGCTCCCCTCTGGTACTTCTTTGGCCCACCGGGTGTCTTCTGGTCCAGAAAAAATTTCCAAAAAGTTCCGCTGTGTTTGGACTCCGTTTGGTATTATTTTTTGCAAAGTAAAAACAAGCAAAAAAAACAACAACTGGCACTAGGCACTATGTCAATAAGTTAGCCCCAAAAAATGATATGAAGTTGCTATAAAATGATTGTAAAACATCCAAGAATGATAATATAACAACATGGAAAAAGCAAAAATTATAGATACGTTAGAGACGTATCAGCATCCCCAAACTTAATTCTTACTCGTCCTCAAGTAGGTAAATGATAAGAACAGAATTTTTGATGTGGAATACTGCCTAACATGTTCATCACATATACTTTCCTTTATAGCATGGACAATTGGACTTTTATATGGTTCAAACCAATAGTCTAGTTTTGACATGAGGACTTTAATAAACAAGCATATCAACAAGCAACCATGTCTTTCAACATATCAACACTAAAGCAAGTTATCCCTAGCCCATTATGATCAATCATTGATCCATTCATGGAACACACTCGCATATTAGCTACACCCAATGCTCAATTACAGTCATAGTGCCCTTATTTGGTGCTTTATAAGAGAAGATGGAGACTCAAGTAAAAAAATTTGCATAAAGTAAATAGAATGGCCCTTTGCGGAGGGAAGTAGGGATTTGTAGAGGTGCCAGAGCTCAAAGCAAAAAATATAGAGATAAAACATTTTGGGTGGCATTTTTTTCCTGTCAACGAAAATGATCGAGTAGTTCCCAATAATTTCCATGCTAGATATATCATAGGCGGTTCCCAAACAGAAAATAAAGACAAGAACGTGCCTCAACCCCTGTTGCCTAGATTACCCCAATGTCACCTCGGGAATCCGCGAGTTGAGTGCCAAAACATATATCAAGTGAATCAATATAATACCCCATTGTCACCATGGGTATTCATATGCAAGACATATATCAAGTGCTCTCAAATCCATAAAAGTATTCAATCCGATAAAACAAAATCTCAAAGGGAAAACTCAATTCATCACAACAAGATAGAGAGGGGAAAACACCATATGATCCAACTATATTAACAAAGCTCGGGATACATCAAGATCATGACATCTCAAGAACACAAGAGAGAGAGAGAGAGAGAGAGAGAGATTAAACACATAGCTACTGGTACAAACCCTCAGCCCCGAGGGTGGACTACTCCCTGTTGGGAAACGTAGCATGCAATTTCAAACAAATTCCTACGCTCATGCAAGATCTATCTAGGAGATGCATAGCAACGAGAGGGGGAGAGTGTGTCCACGTACCCTCGTAGACCGAAAGCGGAAGTGTTAACTTAACGCGGTTGATGTAGTCGAACATCTTCTCGAGTCAACCGATCAAGTACCGAACGTATGGCACCTCCAAGTTCTGCACATGTTCAGCTCAATGATGTCCCTCAGACTCTTGATCCAGCAGAGTGTCGATGGAGCCAATGAGTTCCATCAGCACGATGGCGTGATGACGGTGTTGGCGATGTGATCCGCGCAGGGCTTCGCCTAAGCACTACGATGCTACTATCGGAGGAGTAAACGGTGGAGGGGGCACCACACATGGCTAAGAGAATAACTGTTGTGCCTTTGGGGTGCCCTCCGACCCCGTATATAAAGGAGGAGGGGAGGAGGCGGCCGGCCTAGAGGGGCGAGCCATGGGGGGAGTCCTAGTAGGACTCCTAGTCCTAGTAGGATTCCCCTTTCCTTTTCCGAAGTGGCAAAGGGGGAAGGAAGAGGGGGTAGGAGAGGGAAAGGGGGCGCCGCGCCCTCCCCTAGTCCAATTCGGACTCCCATGGGGGGGAGGGCGCGTGGCCACCCCTTGTGGGCTATCCCCTCTCTCTCCCATGGCCCATGTTGGCCCATTACTTCCCCGGGGGGTTCCGGTAACCTCCCGGTACTCCGAAAAAAATCTGAAACTTCGCGAAACCATTCCGGTTTCCGAATGTAACCTTCCAATATATCAATCTTTACCCCTCGACCATTTCGAGACACCTTGTCATGTCCGTGATCTCATCTGGGACTCCGAACATTCTTTGGTCACCAAAACACATAACTCATATAATACCAATCGTCATCAAACATTAAGCGTGCAGACCCTACGGGTTCGAGAAAAATGTAGACATGACCGAGACACCTCTCCAGTCAATAACCAATAGCGGAACCTGGATGCTCATAATGGTTCCCACATATTCTATGAATATCTTTATCAGTCGAACCGCAATGTCAATATAGTTATTCCCTTTGTCATCGGTATGTTACTTGCCTGAGATTCGATCGTCGGTATCTTCATACCTAGTTCAATCTCGTTACCGACAAGTCTATTTACTCCTTATGTAGTGCATCATCCATAACTAACTCACTACTCACATTGCTTGCAAGGCTTCATATGATGTGCATTACCGAGAGGGCCCAGCGATACCTCTCCGATACTCGGAGTGGCAAATCCTAATCTCGATCTATGCCAACCCAACAAACACCTTCGGAGATACCTATAGAGCATCTTTATAATCACCCAGTTATGGTGTGACGTTTGATAGCACACAAGGCATTCCTCCGGTGTCCGGGAGTTGCATAATCTCATAGTCGGAGGAATATATATTTGACACGAAGAAAGCAGTAGCAATAAAACTGAACGATCAGTATGCTAAGCCAACGGATGGGTCTTGCCCATCACATCATTCTACTAATGATGTGATCCCGTTATCAAATGACAACTCATGTCCATGGCTTGGAAACTTAACCATCTTTTGATCAATGAGCTAGTCTAGTAGAGGCATACTAGGGACACGTTGTTCTGTCTATGTATCCACACATGTATCAAGTTTCCGGTTAATACAATTATAGCATGAATAATAAACATTTATCATGAATAAGGAAATATAAAATAACAACTTTATTATTGCCTCTAGGGCATATTTCCTTAAGTCTCCCACTTGCACTAGAGTCAATAATCTAGATTACATTGTAATGAATCTAACATCCATGGAGTGTTGGTGCTGATCATGTTTTGCTCGTGGAAGAGGCTTAGTCAACAGGTCTGCAACATTCAGATCCGTATGTATTTTACAAATCTCTATGTCTCCCTCCTTGACCAAATATCAGATGGAGTTGAAGAGTCTCTTGATGTGTTTGGTCTTTTTGTGAAATTTGGGTTCCTTCGCTAAGGCAATTGCTCCAGTATTGTCACAAAAGATTTTCATTGGATCCTATGCACTAGGTGTTAAACCTAGATCGGATATGAACTCCTTCATCCAGACTCCTTCATTTGATGCTTCCGAAGCAGCTATGCACTCCGCTTCACATGTAGATCCTGCCACGACGCTCTGCTTGGAATTGCACCAACTGACAGCTCCACCATTCAATAAAAATACGTATCCGGATTGTGACTTAGAGTCATCTGGATCAGTGTCAAAGCTAGCTTCGATGTAACCATTTACGACAAGCTCTTTGTCACCTCCATAAATGAGAAACATATCCCCAGTCCTTTTCAGGTACTTCAGGATGTTCTTGACCACTGTCCAGTGATCCACTCCTAGATTACTTTGGTACCTCCCTGCTAAACTTATAGCAATGCACACATCAGGTCTGGTACACAGCATAGCATACATGATAGAACCTATGGCTGAAGCATAGGGAACAACTTTCATTTTCTCTCTATCTTCTGCAGCGGTCGGGCATTGAGTCTGACTCAATTTCACACCTTGTAACATAGGCAAGAACCCTTTCTTTGACTGATCCATTGTGAACTTCTTCAAAACTTTATCTAGGTATGTGCTTTGTGGAAGTCCTATGAAGCGTCTTGATCTATTTCTATAGATCTTGATGCCCAATATGTAAGCAGCTTCACCAAGGTCTTTCATTGAAAAACTCTTGTTCAAGTACCCTTTTGTGCTATTCAGAAATTTTACATCATTTCCAATCAACTATATGTCATCCACATATAATATTAGAAATGCTATATGCCTCCCACTCACTTTCTTGTAAATACAAGCTTCTCCAAAAGTTTGTATAAAACCATATGCTTTAATCACCTCATCAAAGCGTATATTCCAACTCTGAGATGCTTGCACCAGTCCATGAATGGATCGCTGGAGCTTGCACACTTTGTTAGCACCTTTAGGATCGACAAAACCTTCTGGTTGTATCATATACAACTCTTCTTTAAAAAATCCATTAAGGAATGCAGTTTTGACATTCATTTGCCAGTTTTCATAATCATAAGATGCAGCAATTGCTAACATGATTCGGACAGACTTAAGCATCGCTACGAGTGAGACCGTCTCATCGTAGTCAACTCCTTGAACTTGTCATCCTTTGTAACAAGTCGATCTTTATAGATAGTAACATTACCATCAGCGTCAGTCTTATTCTTGAAGATCCATTTTTCTCTATGGGTCGCCGATCATCGGGCAGATCCACCAAAGTCCACACTTTGTTCTCATATATGGCTCCTATCTCAGATTTCATGTCCTCGAGCCATTTATCGGAATATGGGCTCATCATAGCTTCTTCATAGTTCGTAGGTTCGTCATGGTCAAGTAACATGACTTCCAGAACACGATTACGGTACCACTCTGGTGCGGATCATGATCTGCCAGACCTACGAGGTTCTGTAGTAACTTGATCTAAAGTTTCATGATCTCTATCATTAGCTTCTTCTCCAATTGGTGTAGGAATCACGGGAACAGATTTATCGGATGAACTACCTTCCAAATTAAAAGCAGGTACAATTACCTCATCAAGTTCTACTTTCCTCCCACTCACTTCTTTCGAGAGAAACTCCTTCTCTAGAAAGGTTACGTTCTTAGCAACAAAAATCTTGCCTTCGGACTTGTGGTAGAAGGTGTACCCAATTGTTTCCTTAGGGTATCCTATGAAGACACATTTCTCCGACTTGGGTTCGAGCTTGTCGGGCTGAAGCCTTTTGACATAAGCATCGCATCCACAAACTTTAAGAAACGACAACTTAGGTTTGCTACCAAACCATAGTTCATACAGTGTCGTCTCAACGGATTTTGACGGTGCACTGTTTAAAGTGAATGTAGCTGTCTCTAATGCATAACCCCAAAACGATAGTGGTAAATCGGTAAGAGACATCATAGATCGCACCATATCCAATAAAGTGTGGTTACGACGTTCGGACACACCATTACGCTGTGGTGTTCTAGGTGGCGTGAGCTGTGAAACTATTCCGCATTGTTTTAAATGAAGGCCAAACTCGTAACTCAAATATTCTCCTCCACGATCAGATCGTAGAAACTTTTTTTTCTTGTTACGATGATTCTCCACATCACTTTGAAATTCTTTGAAATTTTCAAATGTTTCAAACTTGTGTTTCATTAAGTAGATATACCCATATCTTCTCAAATCATCTGTGAAGGTCAAAAAATAACGATACCCACCACGAGCATCAACACTCATTGGACCGCATACATCGGTATGTATTATTTCCAATAAGTCACTAGCTCGTTCCATTGTTCTAGAGAACGGAGTTTTAGTCATCTTGCCCATAAGGCACGGTTCGCAAGTATCAAATGATTCATAATCAAGTGATTCCAAAAGTCCATCTTTATGGAGTTTCTTCATGCGCTTTACACCGATATGACCCAAACGGCAGTGCCACAAATAAGTTGCACTATCATTATCAACTTTGCATCTTTTGGCATCAATATCATGAATATGTGTATCATCACGATCAAGATTCAGCAGAAATAGACCACTCTTCGAGGGTGCATGACCATAAAAGATATTACTCATATAAATAGAACAATCATTATTCTCTGATTTAAATGAATAACTGTCTCGCACTAAAAAAGATCCAGATATAATGTTCGTGCTCAATGCTGGCACCAAATAACAGTTATCCGGGTCTAAAACTAATCCGGAAGGTAGATGTAGAGGTAGCGTGCCGACGGCGATCACATCAACCTTGGAACTTCCGACGCGCATCGTCACCTCGTCCTTATCCAATCTTCGTTTAATCCATAGTCCCTGCTTTGAGTTACAAATATGAGCAACCGAACCGGTATCAAATACCCAGGCACTACTACGAGAATTAGTAAGGTAGACATGAATAACATGTATATCAAATATACCTTTGTTCACCTTGCCATCCTTCTTATCCACCAAATACTTGGGGCAGTTCCGATTCCAGTGACCAGTCCCTTTGTAGTAGAAGCACTCAGTTTCAGGTTTGGGTCCATTCTTAGGTTTCTTCCCTGGAGTGACAACTTGCTTGTCAGTCTTTTTGAAGTTCCCCTTCTTTTTACCCTTGCCCTTCTTCTTGAAATTGGTGGTCTTGTTAACCATCAACACTTGATGCTCCTTCTTGATTTCTACCTCTGTGGCCTTTAGCATCGCAAAGAGATCGGGAATAGTCTTTTCCATCCCTTGCATATTGTAGTTCATCACGAAGCCTTTGTAGCTTGGTGGCAGTGATTGAAAATCTCTGTCAATGACACAATCATCTGGACGTTAACTCCCATCTGAGTTAAGTGATTATGGTGCCCAGACATTCTGAGTATGTGCTGACTAACAGAAGTGTTCTCCTCCATCTTGCAGCTATAGAACTTGTTGGAGACTTCATATCTCTCAACTCGGGTATTTGCTTGAAATATCAACTTCAACTCCTGGAACATCTCAGATGGTCCATGACGTTCAAAATGTCTTTGAAGTCCCGATTCTAAGCTGTAAAGCATGGCACTCTGAACTAACGAGTAGTCATCAGATCGAGCTTGCCAGGCATTCACAATGTCAGCTTCTGCTCCTGCAGCAGGCCTTGCACCGAGTGGTGCATCAAGGATATAATTCTTTTGTGCAGCAATGAGGATAATCCTCAAGTTACGGACCCAGTCCGTGTAGTTGCTGCCATCATCTTTCAACTTAGCTTTCTCTAGGAACGCATTAAAATTCAAAGGAACGGTAGCACGGGCCATTGATCTACAACATAGATATGCAAAAAACTATCAGGACTAAGTTCATGATAAATTAAGTTCAATTAATCATATTACTTAAGAACTCCCACTTAGATAGACATCCCTCTAGTCATCTAAATGATAGGTGATCCAAATCAACTAAACCATGTCCAATCATCACGTGAGATGGAGTAGTCTTCAATAATGAACATCACTATGTTGATCATATCTACTATATGATTCACGTTCGACCTTTTGGTCTCCAGTGTTCCGAGGCCATATCTGTATATGCTAGACTCGTCAAGTTTAACCCCAGTATTCCGCATGTGCAAATCTAGCTTGCACCCATTGTATTTGAACGTAGAGCTTATCACACCCGATCATCATGAGGTGTCTCAGCACGAAGAACTTTCACAACGGTGCATACTCGGGGAGAACACTTTATACCTTGAAATTTAGTGAGGGATCATCTTATAATGCTACCGCCGTACTAAGAAAAATAAGATGCATAAAAGATAAACATCACATGCAATTGAAATATGTGACATGATATGGCCATCATCATCTTGTGCTCATGATCTCCATCACCGAAGCAACATCATGATCTCCATCGTCACCGACTTGACACCTTGATCTCCATCATAGCGTCGTGGTCGTCTCGCCAACCATTGCTTCTATGACTATCGCTGCCGCTTAGTGATAAAGTAAAGCAATTACATAGTGCTTGTATTTCATACAATAAAGCGACAACCATATGGCACCTGCCAGTTGCTGATAACTTTTACAAAACATGATCATCTCATACAACAATCTTTATATCACATCATGTCTTGACCATATCACATCACAACATGCCCTGCAAAAACAAGTTATACGTCCTCTACTTTGTTTGTTGCAAGTTTTACGTGGCTACTAGGGCTTCTAGCATGAACCGTACATACCTACGACACATAAACCACAACGGTGATTTATCAAGTTTGTTGTTTTAACCTTCACAAGGACCGGCCGCAGTCAAATTCGATTCAACTAAAGTTGGAGAAATAGACACCCGCCAGCCACCTTTATGCAAAACTAGTTGCATGTCAGTCGGTGGAACCGGTTTCATGAGCGCGGTCATGTAAGGTTGGTCCGGGCTGCTTCATCCAACAATACCACTGATTCAAAATAAGACATTGGTGGCAAGCAGATGCCGATCACCGCCCACAACTCTTTGTGTTCTACTTGTGCATATCATCTACGCATAGACCTAGCTCGGATGCCACTGTTGGGAAACATAGCATGCAATTTCAAGAAAATTCCTACGCTCATGCAAGATCTATCTAGGAGATGCATAGCAACGAGAGGGGGAGAGTGTGTCCACGTACCCTCATAGACCGAAAGCGGAAGCGTTAACTTAACGCGGTTGATGTAGTCGAACGTCTTCTCGAGTCAACTGATCAAGTACCGAGCGTACGACACCTCCGAGTTCTGCACATGTTCAGCTCAATGACGTCCAGCAGAGTGTCGATGGAGCCGATGAGTTCCATCAGCACGACGGCGTGATGACGGTGTTGGTGATGTGATCCGCGTAGGGCTTTGCATAAGCACTACAATGATACTATCGTATGAGTAAACGTCGGAGGGTGGCACTGCACACAGCTAAGAGAATAACTGTTGTGCCTTTGGGGTGCCCCTGCCCCCGTATATAAAGGAGGAGGGGAGGAGGAGGCTGGCCTAGAGGGGCGCGCCATGGGGGAGTCCTACTAGGACTCCTAGTCCTAGTAGGATTCCCCTTTCCTTTTCCGGAGTGGCAAAGGGGGAAAGGAAGAGGGAGCAGGAGAGGGAAAGGGGGGCGCCGCTCCCTCCCCTAGTCCAATTCGGACTCCCGTGGGGGGGGGCGGCCACCCCTTGTGGGTTGTCCCCTCTCTCTCCCATGGCCCATGTTGGTCCATTACTTCCCACTAGGTTCCGGTAACCTCACGGTACCTCTCAACCATTTAGAGACTCCTCATCATGTCCGTGATCTCATTCAGGACTCCGAACAATCTTCGGCCACCAAAACACATAACTCATATAATACCAATCGTCATCGAATGTTAAGCATGCAGACCCTACGGGTTCAAGAACTATGTAGACATGACCGAGACACCTCTCCAGTCAATAACCAATAGTGGAACCGTGCTCATATTGGTTCCCACATATTCTACGAAGATCTTTAGCGGTTGAACCGCAATGTCAATATAGTTATTCCCTTCGTCATCGGTATGTTACTTGCCCGAGATTCCATCGTCGGTACCTTCATACCTAGTTCAATCTCGTTACCGGCAAGTCTCTTTACTTGTTCCGTAGTGCATCATCCTGTAACTAACTCATTAGTCACATTGGTTGCAAGGCTTCATATGATGTGCATTACCGAGAGGGCCCAGAGATACCTCTCCGATACTCGGAGTGACAAATCCTAATCTAGATCTATGCCAACCCAACAAACACCTTCAGAGATACCTGTAGAGCATCTTTATAATCACCCAGTTATGTTGTGACGTTTGATAGCACACAAGGCATTCCTCCGATGTCCGGGAGTTGCATAATCTCATAGTCGGAGGAATATATATTTGACACGAAGAAAGTAGTTGCAATAAAAATGAACGATCAATGCTAAGCTAACGGATGGGTCTTGTCCATCACATCATTCTACTAATGATGTGATCCCGTTATCAAATGACAACTCATGTCCATGGCTAGGAAACTTAACCATCTTTTGATCAATGAGCTAGTCTAGTAAAGGCATAGGGACACGTTGTTCTGTCTATGTATCCACACATGTATCAAGTTTCCGGTTAATACAATTCTAGCATGAATAATAAACGTTTATCATGAATAAGCAAATATAAAATAACAACTTTATTATTGCCTCTAGGTCATATTTCCTTCACTCACTCCTCATCACGGTGGCCGCCGGGATGATGAAGATGGCCACCGGTGATGATTTCCCCCTCCGGCCGAGTGCCGGAATGGGGTCTAGATTAGTTTCTTGTGGCTAAAAAGGCTTGCGGCCGTGGGACTTCTGATCTAGGGTTACCCCGACGGTTTTTGGAATATTTGTGAATTTATAGTGCAAAGAGGCGGTGCGGGAGGCCACCGAGGTGGGCACAACCCACCTGGGCGCGCCTGGGCCCCCAGGCGCGCCCTGGTGGGTTGTGCTCTCCTCGGAGCTCCTCGCTGGTACTTCTTTGGCCCACCGGGTGTCTTCTGGTCCAGAAAAAATCTCCAAAAAGTTAGGGTGCGTTTGGACTCTGTTTGGTATTGATTTTCTGCAAAGTAAAAAACAAGCAAAAAAACAACAACTGGCACTGGACACTATGTCAATAGGTTAGTCCAAAAAAATGATATAAAGTTGCTATAAAATGATTTTATAACATCCAAGAATGATAATGTAACAACATGGAACAAACAAAAATTATAGATACGTTGGAGACATATCAGTAGGGGGTTCGGAACTAAATGCGGGGGCCGCTCCCCATGCGGCCTCCCTCGGCTTGGTGATTTAAAACCACTCCTTTTGCCACGTCCGGACGGTGACGAGGAAGTGTCCATCCGGCCACTGGACCGCGTTAGTTTGCTGATCATGGCCCCTTCGCAGTCTGCATGCTTGTCGCCAACCACCTTGGGCTTGACGTTGAACACCTTCAACCACAAACCAAAGTGCGACTGAACTCGAAGGAGCGCTTCACAAACAACAATGAAGGCCGAGATGTGGAGGAGGGAACTGGGGGCTAGATCGTGAAAATCTAGCCCGTAGAAGAATATAAACCCTCGCATGAAGGGGTGTAGGGGAAATCCTAGACCTCTAAGAAAATGGGGAAGAAACACAACCCTCTCGCCCGGCGGGCATGGGGATGATCTGGCCCTCTTCGGGGGCCCAATGAGCAACATTGGCCGGCAAATAGCTGGCCTCCTTCAGCTTCAAAATGCCCCCCTCGGTGACGCTGGAGGCCTCCCACTTCCCATTGGCTTTGGATCCAGCCATGGTCGAAGGAGGCAAAGAGGGATTCACTGTGGAAGCAGAGAGAAAGGGCGCTGGAGCTCTAGAGGTCTGTGTAAGCGGGAGGTGGAAGAGGGAGTGAGATGCAGACTGCAGCAGCCTGATGACCCATAAGTAGGGGAACTATCATAGTCCTTTCTATAAGTAAGAGTGTTGAACCCAACAAGGAGCAGAAGGAAATGACAAGCGGTTTTCAGCAAGGTATTCTCTGCAAGCACTGAAATTATCGGTAACAGATAGTTGTGTGATAAGATAATTCGTAACGGCTAACAAGTAACAAAAGTAACTAAGGTGCAACAAGGTGGCCCAATCCTTTTTGTGGCAAAGGACAAGCCTGGACTAACTCTTATATAGTGCAAAGCGCTCCCGAGGACACATGGGAATTACTGTCAAGCTAGTTTCCACCATGCTCATATGATTCGCGTTCGTTACTTTGATAATTTGATATGTGGGTGGACTGGTGCTTGGGTGTTGTCCTTCCTTGGACAAGCCTCCCACTTATGATTAACCCCTCTCGCAAGCATCCACAAGTACGAAAGAAGAATTAAGATAAATCTAACCATAGCATGAAACATATGGATCCAAATCAGCCCCTTACGAAGCAACACATAAAACTAGGGTTTAAGCTTCTATCACTCTAGCAACCCATCATCTACTTATTACTTCCCAATTCCTTCCCTAGGTCGAAATCATGGTGAAATGTCATGTAGTCGACGTTCACATAACACCACTAGAGGAAAGACAACATACATCTCATCAAAATATCAAACGAATACCAAATTCACATGATTACTTATGACAAGACTTCTCCCATGTCCTCAGGAACAAATGTAACTACTCACAAAGCATATTCATGTTCATAATCAGAGGAGTAATAATTACCATTGAGGATCTGAACATATGATCTTCCACCGAATAGACCAACTAGCATCAACTACAAGGAGTAATCAACACTACTAGCAACCCACCGGTAACAATCTGAGGTTTACAAAGATCGGATACAAGAGATGAACTAGGGTTTGAGAGGAGATGGTGCTGGTGAAGATGTAGGTGGAGATTGACCCCCTCTCGATGAGAGGATCGTTGGTGATGACGATGGCGATGATCTCCCCCTCCCAGAGGGAAGTTTCCCCTGCAGAACAGCTCCGCCGGAGCCCTAGATTGGTTCTGCCCAGGTTCCGCCTCAAGACGGCGACGCTTCGTCTCGAAAGCTTCCTTCTGAATTTTTTCCAGGCCAAAACACATCATATAGTAGAAGATGGGCGTCTGGGGCATGCCAGGTGGCCCACCAGGCAGGGGGCGCGCCCCCCACCCTTGTGGATGGCAGATGGCCCCCATCTGGTGCTTTCTTCACCCAATATTTTTTATATATTCCAAAACAATTCTCCGTGAAGTTTCAGGACTTTTGGAGTTGTGCAGAATAGGTCTCTAATATTGCTCCTTTTCCTGTCCAGCATTCCAGCTGGCGGCATTCTCCCTCTTCATGTGAACCTTATAAAATAAGAGAGAAAAGGTAAGTATTGTGATATAACATGTAATAACAGCCCATAATGCAATAAATATCAATATAAAAGCATGATGCAAACTGGACATATCACAGCCCCCCTTTATAGGCCGATGACATGCCTAGGATTTCCTTTTCCCATGTCGTTGGCTTCTCCACTTCCCGATATGCCCGCGATGTTATGAGCAGGGAGGGGAATCGAAATAACTAACCATATCCCCCCAAAAGCGGGACATGATCCCCACCTCGAGGGAATGTGTCAAATGTGGTGTCAACCTCGAGCCGCGCTTCAAGAAATAGTAACTGCTTGGCATTTTGGCCGGAAGCGACTCTTCATTGAAAGAGAAAAAGTTGTCAAATGAAGGCATCATTTGCTCTTGAGCATTATTTCTTATTATTCCTTCGGTGTTAAGCAAAACTGTCGTTTCAGATTCCGGACATTGCCTGATTCCGAACAGGGGAGAGACATACTGAAGAACTCGCCTCGCAAGCCGAATACTGGTCGGATGAATGGATACTGGATACAAGTCTGGGCGCTGGAGGCAAGTCCGGGGGCTACTGAGGGAGTCATGGACTAAGGGGTCCTCGGGGCGACGACCCATTGTACATGGGCCGGACCGGTGGAGCCGTATAGTGACAGTAGACTATGAAGCCGTAGTGTGCCCTCCAAGTCAAGAAGGCACATGATCTCTTTAAACCCTTATTGTAATCTATCTTCGGTAACCCTAACCCTACTGGTGTCTATATAAACCGAGGGTATTTAGTCTTTAGGGCTAGAGCTACATTCACCGCCTCATCGCCTTAGGGTTTAGCTCATACTGATCTCGAGGTAGATTTACTATGTAAACAATATCATACATCCAATACAATCGAGTAGGACATAGGGTTTTACCTCTTCAAGAGGGCTCGGACCTGGGTAGACATTGTGTTCGTCGTCCTTTGTTCCCCATCGGTCCTAGATCCACAGCTCGGGAACCCCTACTCTGAGGTCTGCCGGCTTTAACATCAACAGGGTGTTTGGTTTCTAGCCATATTTTGCCACATATTACCACACCTCAAGTTAACAAGTTTGATCAGGGTGTTTGGTTCTAGCAACACCTTGGGCAAGATTATTTTTGTGAAAAATAAACCCCACGTGTTTGGTTCAGTAACTTGAACAATTAAGTCTGTGCTAACCACGTATGCAGAACTTAATCATAACAGTTTTTAACAATCAGTAGTTACCAACAGAAATGTGGGAGTTTGTGCTGTCAGTATATATACTGAAGGCCCAGAGGAGTAAAGCTAACATTTTGCATGGCTTAAAGAAACTGAACGTGTAAGTGTGCATAATATAAGCTGTATAGAACATATCCTTGCACAATGTCTCCCCATTCTTTGATCATAGCAAACAAAGTTACAAACACAAGGAAGCACACATCAAAGGTACAATGCCACAAAATAGGGCAATCAAACCAGATCCTATGCATCTCAAACAAGACAGTATACTGGATGATGTACTTAGTTACTTACTGATTTATTTTATGAGGGTGGCTGCCCATCAAGCAATCTGCTGAATAATTCCCATTTTAGAAAGCAACTTGAACTACTAACGAACCTGTAACACGGGTGTCATCGGTCTAAAAGAAGTCGAATCTACCACCCTTTTATTTAGAACAAAGGAAGTTTGGAATGACGAAAAGTAAGATATGTTCACCTCTGCAATTACTCATGAATCAAGTTTTCCGAATCTAGCTCAAGAAATGCAATGTACTTTATTTTTAATTTGTAATAAATGAAACCCGCAATGACAAAGAATAACAATTGTTCACTTCTTCAGGTATCTATTAATCAAGCTTTGATCCTAGGATGCACAACCAATACAGAACACCAATTATGTAAGCTATAAACCACTGTACCTTGAAGCACAATAAAAGTGCAGGACATAGCTCCGATCCCTGTTTAGGAATCAACATTTTCACAAAAAAGCAGATAAAATTGATGTTTTCTTGCTAATTCTCCATTGCTAGCACGAATAAGACAAATGGCATGTTCAGACTGAAGGTGAAAGCACTAAAAGCAGACTACTTGATCATTTATGATAGTTGAACATTGTTCTTACTTACGACTTTTAAGACAACTAAAGCATCATGAACCATTATTTAAGCCATGTTCAAAATTATAGTAGAACTGATGGTACCAAATGGCAGAGTAAGAAGCATTTTTATTTTGGCCGTAAATATGCACATTACATTGGTATAATGACACATATGACTTTGGTAAACACATCTAAGATACTAATCGATAGGAATAGAGAACATATTTCCTTTATAAAAATATATTTTTTAGGGGTTATACAAATAGAGTATGTCACATGAGTTCCGCTCACTTAAGCATTGCACTATTGGTTTAGAAATAATTGATATTGTAATAAACGAAGGGGAATACAAAATTACAAAACCACACTTGATATACTAAAGGCTAGGAATGGCTCTACGAAAACCTGGTAACAGCCTCCTCTTATACCGACAAAATGTGTTGGAGGCTAAACGGCCTAAACACACACACAAACATCAGGCATCTTTATAGTACCATTTCAGGTAGAGCAAGTAAGAAAACGAATGGCCGAATAGCGTGGCATATTTAGATTAATATATAGTGTGGTCAGAAAAGCTGAAGAGCATCCGAACAAACAAACGCCTCGTACCAAATCCATGCGCATCAAGGAAATCGATAGTTGAATACAGGATAGTTGAATACAACTCATTACAATCGATAGTTCCACATGATGATCTCCATTACAATCCATAAGTTGGCCATAGGTTACAGTTGAGAACTCATAACAGGACATATGTTACTCGAACACAAAGAAGATAGCACTAAGCACAGTTCATCACACTGGTCATGGTTTCAAACATACGAACATGCGAACTAGGACGTTTTCCTAGTCAGAATGCTTATAGGGTTAGGGCAGATGGCGTGGGTCCAAGTTATCGATGAAGATTTCCGCTGCGATGTTTTACTTGATGTTTAGCCCTTGATGCTTTATCTATGTAAGACTTGACCATAATGGTCCTATTTGTGTAAGACGCTATGTAATGGATGTAAACTCTTGATACTCAGTCCGATGTGTACGATGAGCATTGATCCTTGGGATCATTGTGCACGGACAATCGGTGGCTTCGACTACATAAGTCGGGTTCCCCATACAACACCACCACGACGTTTCACCACAATGGATTGTCGCTCCGAGCTTCCGTCTAGGGTGCTCAAACACCAAAAAGTAACAAGATCCGCAAGGGATTAGTGGGGGGGGGGGGAATCAAATATCTCTTGGTGGAAGTGTAGATCGAGGCCCTCCCAGCCAAACCCTAGAAAATCAACAAGTTTTGTTGGCTAGGGAGAGAGATCGGGCAGAAATAGAGTTTTGAGCAACAATGGAGTTTGGGGGGATAATAAGTGACTCTTCCTGAAGAAGAAGACCCCTATTTATAGTGGGAACAAATCCAACTGTTTTTCTGTCCACAACCCGCACACAAGCGGTACTACCGCCCGGACAGTGGCTCCAAAAACACAGTGCATGGGCAGAGTGCCCCGAGACGGTAGTTTGCCACATCGCAGCAATAGGGCGGCATGTTGGGGAACGTAGCAGAAATTCAAAATTTTCCTACGTGTCACCAAGATCTATCTATGGAGAAACCAGCAACGAGGGGAAGGAGAGTGCATCTACATACCCTTGTAGATCGCTAAGCGGAAGCGTTCAAGTGAACGGGGTTGATGGAGTCGTACTCGTCGTGATTCAAATCACCGGAGATCTTAGTGCTGAACGGACGGCACCTCCGCGTTCAACACACGTACAGCCCGGTGACGTCTCCCACGCCTTGATCCAGCAAGGAGAGAGGGAGAGGTTGAGGAAGACTCCATCCAACAGCAGCACAACGGCGTGGTGGTGGTGGAGGAGCGTGGCAATCCAGCAAGGCTTCGCCAAGCACCACGGGAGAGGAGGAGTAGGGAGAGAGGTAGGGCTGCACCAAGAGGGAGAAGTTCTCATGTGTTATGGGCAGCCCCAGGCCTCTATTTATATAGGGGAGAAGGGGGGTTGCGCCCCCTTTAGGGTTTCCCACCCCAAGGGGTGCGGCCAGCCCTAGATGGGACTTGGGGAGGCGGGCAAGAGGGGGAGAGAGGGGAGGCGCCCACTAGGTGGGCCTTAAGGCCCATCTGGACTAGGGTTTGCCCCCTCCCACTCTCCCTTGCGCCTTGGCCCCTTGTGGGGGCGCACTAGCCCACCTAGGGGCTGGTCCCCTCCCACACTTGGCCCACGCAGCCTTCTGGGGCAGGTGGCCCCACTTGGTGGACCCCCGGGACCCTCCCGGTGGTCCCGGTACATTACCGATATCGCCCGAAACTTTTCCGGTGACCAAAACAGGACTTCCCATATATAAATCTTTACCTCCGAACCATTCCGGAACTCCTCGTGACGTCCGGGATCTCATCCGGGACTCCAAACAACATTCGGTAACCACATACAAACTTCCTTTATAACCCTAGCGTCATCGAACCTTAAGTGTGTAGACCCTACGGGTTCGGGAGACATGTAGACATGACCGAGACGTTCTTCGGTCAATAACCAACAGCGGGATCTGGATACCCATGTTGGCTCCTACATGTTCCACGATGATCTCATCGGATGAACCACGATGTCAAGGACTCAATCGATCCCGTATACAATTCCCTTTGTCTAGCGGTATTTTACTTGCCCGAGATTCGATCGTCGGTATACCGATACCTTGTTCAATCTCGTTACCGGCAAGTCTCTTTACTCGTTCCGTAACACATCATCCCGTGATCAACCCCTTGGTCACATTGTGCACATTATGATGATGTCCTACCGAGTGGGCCCAGAGATACCTCTCCGTTTACACGGAGTGACAAATCCCAGTCTCGACTCGTGCCAACCCAACAGACACTTTCGGAGATACCTGTAGTGCACCTTTATAGCCACCCAGTTACATTGTGACGTTTGGTACACCCAAAGCATTCCTACGGTATCCGGGAGTTGCACAATCTCATGGTCTAAGGAAAAGATACTTGACATTAGAAAAGCTTTAGCATACGAACTACACGATCTCTATGCTATGCTTAGGATTGGGTCTTGTCCATCACATCATTCTCCTAATGATGTGATCCCGTTATCAATGACATCCAATGTCCATGGTCAGGAAACCGTAACCATCTATTGATCAACGAGCTAGTCAACTAGAGGCTTACTAGGGACATGGTGTTGTCTATGTATCCACACATGTATCTGAGTTTCCTATCAATACAATTATAGCATGGATAATAAACGATTATCATGAACAAGGAAATATAATAATAACTAATTTATTATTGCCTCTAGGGCATATTTCCAACAGTCTCCCACTTGCACTAGAGTCAATAATCTAGTTCACATCGCCATGTGATTAACACTCACAGGTCACATCGCCATGTGACCAACATCCAAAGAGTTTACTAGTGTCACTAAACTAGTTCACATCATCATGTGATTAAGACTCAATGAGTTCTGGGGTTTGATCATGTTTTGCTTGCAAGAGAGGTTTTAGTCAACGGGTCTGAACCTTTCAGATCCGTGTGTGCTTTACAAATCTTTATGTCATCTCCTAGATGTAGCTACCACGTTCTATTTGGAGCCATTCCAAATAATTGTTCCACTTGGAGCTATTCTAAATTGTTGCCCCATTATACGTATCCGTATCTCTACTTAGAGCTATCCAGATAGGTGTTAAGCTTGCATCGACGTAACCCTTTACGACGAACTCTTTTACCACCTCCATAATCGGGAAAATTCCTTAGTCCACTAGTTACTAAGGATAACTTTGACCGCTATCCTGTGATCCATTCATGGATCACTCTTGTACCCCTTGACTGACTCATGGCAAGGCACACTTCAGGTGCGGTACACAGCATAGCATACTGAAGAGCCTACGTCTTAAGCATAGGGGACGACCTTCGTCCTTTCTCTCTATTCTGCCGTGGTCGAGCTTTTAAGTCTTAACTTCGTACCTTACAATTCAGGCAAGAACTCCTTCTTTGACTGGTCCATCTTGAACACCTTCAAGATCATGTCAAGGTATGTGCTCATTTGAAAGTACCATTAAGTGTTTTGATCTATCCTTATAGATCTTGATGCTCAATGCTCAAGTAGCTTAATCCAGGTTTTCCATTGAAAAACACTTTTCAAATAACCCTATATGCTTTCCAGAAATCCTACGTCATTTCTGATCATCAATATATGTCAACAACATATACTCATCAGAAATTCTATAGTGCTCCCACTCACTTCTTTGGAAATACAAGTTTCTCATAAACTTTGTATAACCCCAAAATCTTTGATCATCTTATCAAAGCACACATTCCAACTCCGAGATGCTTATTCCAGTCCATGGAAGGATCGCTGGAGCTAGCATACCTTTTAGCATCCTTAGGATCGACAAAACCTTTCTGATTGTATCGCATACAACCTTTCCTTACGACTGGTAAGGAAACTCGTTTTGACATCCATCTGCCAGATTTCATAAATGCAGCTTGTGCTAACGTGATTCCGACGGACTTTAAGCATCGCTACGGATGAGAAAATCTCATCGTAGTCAACTCCTTGAACTTGTGAAAAACTCCTTGCCACAAGTCGAGCTTCATAGACGGTGACATTACCGTCCACGTCCGTCTTCTTATTAAAGATCCATTTATCTCAATGTCTTGCCGATCATCGGGCAAGTCCACCAAAGTCCATGCTTTGTTCTGATACATGGATCCTATCTCGGATTTCATGGTTTCTTAACCATTTGTCGGAATTTGGGCCCACCATCGCTTCTCCATAGCTCGTAGGTTCATTGTTGTCTAGCAACATGACCTTCAAGACAGGATTACTGTACCACTCTGAAGTAGTATGTATCCTTGTCACCCTACGAGGTACGGCAGTGACTTGATCCGAAACTTCATGATCACTATCATAAGCTTCTACTTCAATTGGTGTAGGTGCCACATGAACAACTTCCTGTGCCCTGATACACACTGGTTGAAGTGATGGTTCAATAACCATATCAAGTCTCCACCATCCTCCCACTCAATTCTTTCGAGAGAAACCTTTCCTCGAGAAAGGACCCGATTTAAGAAACAATCTTGTTGCTTTCGGATCTGAATTAGGAGGTATACCCAACTGTTTTGGGTGTCCTATGAAGATGCATTTTATCCGCTTTGGGTTCGAGCTTATCAACCTGAAACTTTTTCACATAAGCGTCGCAGCCCCAAACTTTTAAGAAATGACAACTTAGGTTTCTCCAAACCATAATTCAAATGGTGTCGTCTCAACGGAATTACGTGGTGCCCTATTTAAAGTGAATGTGGTTGTCTCTAATGCCTAACCCATGAACAATAGTGGTAATTCGATAAGAGACATCATGGTACGCACCATATCCAATAGGGTGCAACTATGATGTTCGGACATACCATCACACTATGGTGTTCCAGGTGGTATTAATTGCGAAACAATTTCCACAATGTCTTAATTGTGTGCCAAAACTCGTAACTCAGATATTCATCTCTATGATCATATCATAGACATTTTATCCTCTTGTCACAATGATCTTCTACTTCACTCTGAAATTACTTGAACCATTCAATAATTCAGACTTGTGTTTCATCAAGAAAATATTCTCAACATCTACTCGAATCATCTGTGAAGTAAGAACATAACGATATTCACTGCATGCCTCAGCACTCATTGGACTGCACACATCAAAATGTGTTACTTCCAATGAGTTGCTATCTTGTTCCGTCTTACTAAAACGAGGCTTTCAGTCATCTTGCCCATGTGGTATGATTTGCATGTCTCAAGTGATTCAAAATCAAGTGAGTTCAAACGGTCCATTTGCATGGAGTTTCTTCATGCATATATACCAATAGACATGGTTCGCATGTCTCAAACTTTTCAAAAATGAGTGAGTCCAAAGATCCATCAACATGGAGCTTCTTCATGCATTTTATACCGATATGACTTACGTGGCAGTGCCACAAGTAGGTGGTACTATCATTACTATCTTTTGGCATGAACATGTGTATCACTACGATCGAGATTCAATAAACCATTCAGGTTTAATACTAATCTTGATGGTAGAGGGAGCGTGCGATGTTTGATCACATCAAACTTGGAAACACTTCCAACACATATCGTCAGCTCACCTTTAGCTAGTCTCAGTTTATTCCGTAGCTCTTTTATTTCGAGTTACTAACACTTAGCAACCGAACCGATATCTAATACCCTAGTGCTACTAGGAGTACTAGTAAAGTACACATTAACATAATGTATATCCAATATACTTCTATCGACCTTGCCAGCCTTCTCATCTACCAAGTATCTAGGGTAATTCTGCTCCAGTGGTTATTCCCCTTATTACAGAAGCACTTAGTCTCGGGTTTGGGTTCGACCTTGGGTTTCTTCACTAGAGCAGCAGCTGAATTGCCGTTTCATGAAGTATCCCTTTGTTCCCTTGCCCTTCTTGAAACTAGTGGTTTCACCAACCATCAACAATTGATGCTCCTTCTTGATTTCTACTTTCGCGGTGTCAAACATCACGAACATTTCAAGGATCATCATATCTATCCCTGATATGTTATAGTTCATCACAAAGCTCTAGCAGCTTGGTGGCAATGACTTTGGGGAAACATCACTATCTCATCTGGAAGATCAACTCCCACTCGATTCAAGTGATTGTTGCACTCAGACAATCTGAGCACAAGCTCAACGATTGAGCTTTTCTCCCTTAGTTTGCAGGCTAAGAAAATCGTCGGAGGTCTCATACCTCTTGACGTGGGCATGAGCCTGAAATCCCAATTTCAGCCCTTGAAACATCTCATATGTTTCGCGATGTTTCGAAAACGTCTTTAGTGCCTCAACTCTAAACCGTTTAACTGAACTATCACGTAGTTATCAAAACGTGTATGTCCGATGTTCGCAACATCCACAAACGACGTTTGGGGTTCAGCACACTGAGCAGTGCATTAAGGACATAAGCTTTCTACTGTCCGCATAATCGCTACTTTCAACTTTCAACTATATTTTCTCTAGGAACATATCTAAAATAGTAGAACTAAAGCGCGAGCTACGACATAATTTGCAAAATCCTTTTGACTATGTTCAGGATAATTAAGTTCATCTTATGAACTCCCACTCAGATAGACATCCCTCTGGTCATCTAAGTGATTACATGATCCGAGTCAACTAGGCCGTGTCCGATCATCACGTGAGACGGACTAGTCATCATCGGTGAACATCTTCATGTTGATCGTATCTACTATACGACTCATGCTCGACCTTTCGGTCTCCGTGTTCCGAGGCCATGTCTGTAAATGCTAGGCTCGTCAAGTTAACCCTAAGTGTTTTCGCTGTGTAAAACTGTCTTACACCCGTTGTATGTGAACGTAAGAATCCATCACACCCGATCATCACGTGGTGCTTAGAAGCGACGAACTGTAGCAACGGTGCACAGTTAGGGGAGAACACTTCTTGAAATTGTTGTAAGGGATCATCTTATTTACTACCGTCGTTCTAAGTAAACAAGATGCATAAACATGATAAACATCACATGCAATCAAATAGTGACATGATATGGCCAATATCATTTTGCTCCTTTTGATCTCCATCTTCGGGGCCCCATGATCATCATCGTCACCGGCATGACACCATGATCTCCATCATCATGATCTCCATCATCGTGTCTTCATGAAGTTGTCTCGCCAACTATTACTTCTACTACTATGGCTACCGGTTAGCAATAAAGTAAAGTAATTACATGGCATTCTTTAATGACACGCAGGTCATACAATAAATAAAGACAACTCCTATGGCTCCTGCCGGTTGTCATACTCATCGACATGCAAGTCGTGAATCCTATTACAAGAACATGATCAATCTCATACATCACATATATTCATTCATCACATCCTTTGGCCATATCACATCACATAGCATACCCTGCAAAAACAAGTTAGACGTCCTCTAATTGTTGTTGCATGTTTTACGTGGCTGCTATGGGTTTCTAGCAAGAACGTTTCTTACCTACGCAAAACCACAACGTGATATGCCAATTACTATTTACCCTTCATAAGGACCCTTTTCATCGAATCCGTTCCGACTAAAGTGGGAGAGACTGGCACCCGCTAGCCACCTTATGCACCAAGTGCATGTCAGTCGGTGGAACCTGTCTCACGTAAGAGTACGTGTAAGGTCGGTCCGGGCCGCTTCATCCCACAATACCGTCGAAACAAGATTGGAATAGTAACGGTAAGCATATTGAACAAAATCAACGCCCACAACTACTTTGTGTTCTACTCGTGCAAAGAATCTACGCAATAGACCTAGCTCTGATACCACTGTTGGGGAACGTAGCAGAAATTCAAAATTTTCCTACGTGTCACCAAGATCTATCTATGGAGAAACCAGCAACGAGGGGAAGGAGAGTGCATCTACATACCCTTGTAGATTCTAAGCGGAAGCGTTCAAGTGAACGGGGTTGATGGAGTCGTACTCGTCGTGATTCAAATCACCGGAGATCTTAGTGCCGAACGGACGGCACCTCCGCGTTCAACACACGTACAGCCCGGTGACGTCTCCCACGCCTTGATTCAGCAAGGAGAGAGGGAGAGGTTGAGGAAGACTCCATCCAACAGCAGCACAACGGCGTGGTGGTGGAGGAGGAGCGTGGCAATCCAGCAGGGCTTCGCCAAGCACCACGGGAGAGGAGGAGTAGGGAGAGAGGTAGGGCTGCACCAAGAGGGAGAAGTTCTCATGTGTTATGGGCAGCCCCAGGCCTCTATTTATATAGGGGAGAAGGGGGGTTGCGCCCCCTTTAGGGTTTCCCACCCCAAGGGGTGCGGCCAGCCCTAGATGGGACTTGGGGAGGCGGGCAAGAGGGGGAGAGAGGGGAGGCGCCCACTAGGTGGGCCTTAAGGCCCATCTGGACTAGGGTTTGCCCCCTCCCACTCTCCCTTGCGCCTTGGCCCCTTGTGGGGGGCGCACCAGCCCACCTAGGGGCTGGTCCCCTCCCACACTTGGCCCACGCAGCCTTCTGGGGCAGGTGGCCCCACTTGGTGGACCCCCGGGACCCTCCCGGTGGTCCCGATACATTACCGATATCGCCCGAAACTTTTCCGGTGACCAAAACAGGACTTCCCATATATAAATCTTTACCTCCGGATCATTCCGGAACTCCTCGTGACGTCCGGGATCTCATCCGGGACTCCGAACAACATTCGGTAACCACATACAAACTTCCTTTATAACCCTAGCGTCATCGAACCTTAAGTGTGTAGACCCTACGGGTTCGGGAGACATGTAGACATGACCGAGACGTTCTCCGGTCAATAACCAACAGCGGGATCTGGATACCCATGTTGGCTCCTACATGTTCCACGATGATCTCATCGGATGAACCACGATGTCAAGGACTCAATCGATCCCGTATACAATTCCCTTTGTCTAGCGGTATTTTACTTGCCCGAGATTCGATCGTCGGTATACCGATACCTTGTTCAATCTCGTTACCGGCAAGTCTCTTTACTCGTTCCGTAACACATCATCCCGTGATCAACCCCTTGGTCACATTGTGCACATTATGATGATGTCCTACCGAGTGGGCCCAGAGATACCTCTCCGTTTACACGGAGTGACAAATCCCAGTCTCGATTCGTGCCAACCCAACAGACACTTTCGGAGATACCTATAGTGCACCTTTATAGCCACCCAGTTACATTGTGACGTTTGGTACACCCAAAGCATTCCTACGGTATCCGGGAGTTGCACAATCTCATGGTCTAAGGAAAAGATACTTGACATTAGAAAAGCTTTAGCATACGAACTACACGATCTCTATGCTATGCTTAGGATTGGGTCTTGTCCATCACATCATTCTCCTAATTATGTGATCCCGTTATCAATGACATCCAATGTCCATGGTCAGGAAACCGTAACCATCTATTGATCAACGAGCTAGTCAACTAGAGGCTTACTAGGGACATGGTGTTGTCTATGTATCCACACATGTATCTGAGTTTCCTATCAATACAATTATAGCATGGATAATAAACGATTATCATGAACAAGGAAATATAATAATAACTAATTTATTATTGCCTCTAGGGCATATTTCCAACAGTCTCCCACTTGCACTAGAGTCAATAATCTAGTTCACATCGCCATGTGATTAACACTCACAGGTCACATCGCCATGTGACCAACATCCAAAGAGTTTACTAGTGTCACTAAACTAGTTCACATCATCATGTGATTAAGACTCAATGAGTTCTGGGGTTTGATCATGTTTTGCTTGCAAGAGAGGTTTTAGTCAACGGGTCTGAACCTTTCAGATCCGTGTGTGCTTTACAAATCTTTATGTCATCTCCTAGATGTAGCTACCACGTTCTATTTGGAGCCATTCCAAATAACTGTTCCACTTGGAGCTATTCTAAATTGTTGCCCCGTTATACGTATCCGGTATCTCTACTTAGAGCTATCCGGATAGGTGTTAAGCTTGCATCGATGTAACCCTTTACGACGAACTCTTTTACCACCTCCATAATCGGGAAAATTCCTTAGTCCACTAGTTACTAAGGATAACTTTGACCGCTATCCTGTGATCCATTCATGGATCACTCTTGTACCCCTTGACTGACTCATGGCAAGGCACACTTCAGGTGCGGTACACAGCATAGCATACTGAAGAGCCTACGTCTTAAGCATAGGGGACGACCTTCGTCCTTTCTCTCTATTCTGCCGTGGTCGAGCTTTTAAGTCTTAACTTCGTACCTTACAATTCAGGCAAGAACTCCTTCTTTGACTGGTCCATCTTGAACACCTTCAAGATCATGTCAAGGTATGTGCTCATTTGAAAGTACCATTAAGTGTTTTGATCTATCCTTATAGATCTTGATGCTCAATGCTCAAGTAGCTTAATCCAGGTTTTCCATTGAAAAACACTTTTCAAATAACCCTATATGCTTTCCAGAAATCCTACGTCATTTCTGATCATCAATATATGTCAACAACATATACTCATCAGAAATTCTATAGTTCTCCCACTCACTTCTTTGGAAATACAAGTTTCTCATAAACTTTGTATAACCCCAAAATCTTTGATCATCTTATCAAAGCGCACATTCCAACTCCGAGATGCTTATTCCAGTCCATGGAAGGATCGCTGGAGCTAGCATACCTTTTAGCATCCTTAGGATCGACAAAACCTTTCTGATTGTATCGCATACAACCTTTCCTTACGACTGGTAAGGAAACTCGTTTTGACATCCATCTGCCAGATTTCATAAATGCAGCTTGTGCTAACGTGATTCCGACGGACTTTAAGCATCGCTACGGATGAGAAAATCTCATCGTAGTCAACTCCTTGAACTTGTGAAAAACTCCTTGCCACAAGTCGAGCTTCATAGACGGTGACATTACCGTCCACGTCCGTCTTCTTCTTAAAGATCCATTTATCTCAATGTCTTGCCGATCATCGGGCAAGTCCACCAAAGTCCATGCTTTGTTCTGATACATGGATCCTATCTCGGATTTCATGGTTTCTTAACCATTTGTCGGAATTTGGGCCCACCATCGCTTCTCCATAGCTCGTAGGTTCATTGTTGTCTAGCAACATGACCTTCAAGACAGGATTACTGTACCACTCTGAAGTAGTATGTATCCTTGTCACCCTACGAGGTACGGTAGTGACTTGATCCGAAACTTCATGATCACTATCATAAGCTTCTACTTCAATTGGTGTAGGTGCCACATGAACAACTTCCTGTGCCCTGATACACACTGGTTGAAGTGATGGTTCAATAACCATATCAAGTCTCCACCATCCTCCCACTCAATTCTTTCGAGAGAAACCTTTCCTCGAGAAAGGACCCGATTTAAGAAACAATCTTGTTGCTTTCGGATCTGAATTAGGAGGTATACCCAACTGTTTTGGGTGTCCTATGAAGATGCATTTTATCCGCTTTGGGTTTGAGCTTATCAACCTGAAACTTTTTCACATAAGCGTCACAGCCCCAAACTTTTAAGAAATAACAACTTAGGTTTCTCCAAACCATAATTCAAACGGTGTCGTCTCAACGGAATTACGTGGTGCCCTATTTAAAGTGAATGTGGTTGTCTCTAATGCCTAACCCATGAACAATAGTGGTAATTCGATAAGAGACATCATGGTACGCACCATATCCAATAGGGTGCAACTATGATGTTCGGACATACCATCACACTATGGTGTTCCAGGCGGTATTAATTGCGAAACAATTTCCACAATGTCTTAATTGTGTGCCAAAACTCGTAACTCAGATATTCATCTCTATGATCATATCATAGACATTTTATCCTCTTGTCACAATGATCTTCTACTTCACTCTGAAATTACTTGAACCATTCAATAATTCAGACTTGTGTTTCATCAAGAAAATATTCTCAACATCTACTCGAATCATCTGTGAAGTAAGAACATAACGATATTCACTGCATGCCTCAGCACTCATTGGACTGCACACATCAAAATGTGTTACTTCCAATGAGTTGCTATCTTGTTCCGTCTTACTAAAACGAGGCTTTCAGTCATCTTGCCCATGTGGTATGATTTGCATGTCTCAAGTGATTCAAAATCAAGTGAGTTCAAACGGTCCATTTGCATGGAGTTTCTTCATGCATATATACCAATAGACATGGTTGGCATGTCTCAAACTTTTCAAAAATGAGTGAGTCCAAAGATCCATCAACATGGAGCTTCTTCATGCATTTTATACCGATATGACTTACGTGGCAGTGCCACAAGTAGGTGGTACTATCATTACTATCTTTTGGCATGAACATGTGTATCACTACGATCGAGATTCAATAAACCATTCAGGTTTAATACTAATCTTGATGGTAGAGGGAGCGTGCGATGTTTGATCACATCAAACTTGGAAACACTTCCAACACATATCGTCAGCTCACCTTTAGCTAGTCTCAATTTATTCCGTAGCTCTTTTATTTCGAGTTACTAACACTTAGCAACCGAACCGATATCTAATACCCTGGTGCTACTAGGAGTACTAGTAAAGTACACATTAACATAATGTATATCCAATATACTTCTATCGACCTTGCCAGCCTTCTCATCTACCAAGTATCTAGGGTAATTCTGCTCCAGTGGTTATTCCCCTTATTACAGAAGCACTTAGTCTCGGGTTTGGGTTCGACCTTGGGTTTCTTCACTAGAGCAGCAGCTGAATTGCCGTTTCATGAAGTATCCCTTTGTTCCCTTGCCCTTCTTGAAACTAGTGGTTTCACCAACCATCAACAATTGATGCTCCTTCTTGATTTCTACTTTCGCGGTGTCAAACATCACGAACATTTCAAGGATCATCATATCTATCCCTGATATGTTATAGTTCATCACGAAGCTCTAGCAGCTTGGTGGCAATGACTTTGGGGAAACATCACTATCTCATCTGGAAGATCAACTCCCACTCGATTCAAGTGATTGTTGCACTCAGACAATCTGAGCACAAGCTCAACGATTGAGCTTTTCTCCCTTAGTTTGCAGGCTAAGAAAATCGTCGGAGGTCTCATACCTCTTGACGTGGGCATGAGCCTGAAATCCCAATTTCAGCCCTTGAAACATCTCATATGTTCCGCGATGTTTCGAAAACGTCTTTAGTGCCTCAACTCTAAACCGTTTAACTGAACTATCACGTAGTTATCAAAACGTGTATGTCCGATGTTCGCAACATCCACAAACGACGTTTGGGGTTCAGCACACTGAGCAGTGCATTAAGGACATAAGCTTTCTACTGTCCGCATAATCGCTACTTTCAACTTTCAACTATATTTTCTCTAGGAACATATCTAAAATAGTAGAACTAAAGCGCGAGCTACGACATAATTTGCAAAATCCTTTTGACTATGTTCAGGATAATTAAGTTCATCTTATGAACTCCCACTCAGATAGACATCCCTCTGGTCATCTAAGTGATTACATGATCCGAGTCAACTAGGCCGTGTCCGATCATCACGTGAGATGGACTAGTCATCATCGGTGAACATCTTCATGTTGATCGTATCTACTATACGACTCATGCTCGACCTTTCGGTCTCCGTGTTCCGAGGCCATGTCTGTACATGCTAGGCTCGTCAAGTTAACCCTAAGTGTTTTCGCTATGTAAAACTGTCTTACACCCGTTGTATGTGAACGTAAGAATCCATCACACCCGATCATAACGTGGTGCTTAGAAGCGACAAACTGTAGCAACGGTGCACAGTTAGGGGAGAACACTTCTTGAAATTGTTGTAAGGGATCATCTTATTTACTACCATCGTTCTAAGTAAACAAGATGCATAAACATGATAAACATCACATGCAATCAAATAGTGACATGATATGGCCAATATCATTTTGCTCCTTTTGATCTCCATCTTCGGGGCCCCATGATCATCATCGTCACCGGCATGACACCATGATCTCCATCATCATGATCTCCATCATCGTGTCTTCATGAAGTTGTCTCGCCAACTATTACTTCTACTACTATGGCTACCGGTTAGCAATAAAGTAAAGTAATTACATGGCATTCTTTAATGACACGCAGGTCATACAATAAATAAAGACAACTCCTATGGCTCCTGCCGGTTGTCATACTCATCGACATGCAAGTCGTGAATCCTATTACAAGAACATGATCAATCTCATACATCACATATATTCATCCATCACATCCTTTGGCCATATCACATCACATAGCATACCCTGCAAAAACAAGTTAGACGTCCTCTAATTGTTGTTGCATGTTTTACGTGGCTGCTATGGGTTTCTAGCAAGAATGTTTCTTACCTACGCAAAACCACAACGTGATATGCCAATTACTATTTACCCTTCATAAGGACCCTTTTCATCGAATCCGTTCCGACTAAAGTGGGAGAGACTGGCACCCGCTAGCCACCTTATGCACCAAGTGCATGTCAGTCGGTGGAACCTGTCTCACGTAAGAGTACGTGTAAGGTCGGTCCGGGCCGCTTCATCCCACAATACCGTCGAAACAAGATTGGAATAGTAACGGTAAGCATATTGAACAAAATCAACGCCCACAACTACTTTGTGTTCTACTCGTGCAAAGAATCTACGCAATAGACCTAGCTCTGATACCACTGTTGGGGAACGTAGCAGAAATTCAAAATTTTCCTACGTGTCACCAAGATCTATCTATGGAGAAACCAGCAACGAGGGGAAGGAGAGTGCATCTACATACCCTTGTAGATTTCTAAGCGGAAGCGTTCAAGTGAACGGGGTTGATGGAGTCGTACTCGTCGTGATTCAAATCACCGGAGATCTTAGTGCCGAACGGACGGCACCTCCGCGTTCAACACACGTACAGCCCGGTGACGTCTCCCACGCCTTGATTCAGCAAGGAGAGAGGGAGAGGTTGAGGAAGACTCCATCCAACAGCAGCACAACGGCGTGGTGGTGGAGGAGGAGCGTGGCAATCCAGCAGGGCTTCGCCAAGCACCACGGGAGAGGAGGAGTAGGGAGAGAGGTAGGGCTGCACCAAGAGGGAGAAGTTCTCATGTGTTATGGGCAGCCCCAGGCCTCTATTTATATAGGGGAGAAGGGGGGTTGCGCCCCCTTTAGGGTTTCCCACCCCAAGGGGTGCGGCCAGCCCTAGATGGGACTTGGGGAGGCGGGCAAGAGGGGGAGAGAGGGGAGGCGCCCACTAGGTGGGCCTTAAGGCCCATCTGGACTAGGGTTTGCCCCCTCCCACTCTCCCTTGCGCCTTGGCCCCTTGTGGGGGGCGCACCAGCCCACCTAGGGGCTGGTCCCCTCCCACACTTGGCCCACGCAGCCTTCTGGGGCAGGTGGCCCCACTTGGTGGACCCCCGGGACCCTCCCGGTGGTCCCGATACATTACCGATATCGCCCGAAACTTTTCCGGTGACCAAAACAGGACTTCCCATATATAAATCTTTACCTCCGGATCATTCCGGAACTCCTCGTGACGTCCGGGATCTCATCCGGGACTCCGAACAACATTCGGTAACCACATACAAACTTCCTTTATAACCCTAGCGTCATCGAACCTTAAGTGTGTAGACCCTACGGGTTCGGGAGACATGTAGACATGACCGAGACGTTCTCCGGTCAATAACCAACAGCGGGATCTGGATACCCATGTTGGCTCCTACATGTTCCACGATGATCTCATCGGATGAACCACGATGTCAAGGACTCAATCGATCCCGTATACAATTCCCTTTGTCTAGCGGTATTTTACTTGCCCGAGATTCGATCGTCGGTATACCGATACCTTGTTCAATCTCGTTACCGGCAAGTCTCTTTACTCGTTCCGTAACACATCATCCCGTGATCAACCCCTTGGTCACATTGTGCACATTATGATGATGTCCTACCGAGTGGGCCCAGAGATACCTCTCCGTTTACACGGAGTGACAAATCCCAGTCTCGACTCGTGCCAACCCAACAGACACTTTCGGAGATACCTGTAGTGCACCTTTATAGCCACCCAGTTACATTGTGACGTTTGGTACACCCAAAGCATTCCTACGGTATCCGGGAGTTGCACAATCTCATGGTTAAGGAAAAGATACTTGACATTAGAAAAGCTTTAGCATACGAACTACACGATCTCTATGCTATGCTTAGGATTGGGTCTTGTCCATCACATCATTCTCCTAATGATGTGATCCCGTTATCAATGACATCCAATGTCCATGGTCAGGAAACCGTAACCATCTATTGATCAACGAGCTAGTCAACTAGAGGCTTACTAGGGACATGGTGTTGTCTATGTATCCACACATGTATCTGAGTTTCCTATCAATACAATTATAGCATGGATAATAAACGATTATCATGAACAAGGAAATATAATAATAACTAATTTATTATTGCCTCTAGGGCATATTTCCAACACGGCAGCAGGGCGCGGTAGTACCGCTTCTGCGGTACTGTCACCGTACTTTCCCCTACCACCGTTGCTTCCTGTACACTACACCGTAAGCGGTATTACATCCCTACTGCCGCGCTACTTCCGTTGAACTAAAATAGACAACAAAACACTCTAAATAAGTGGTAGTACACGAGATACTGGATCATTGGAAGTACCGCTTACAAGCGGTACTACTGCTGCCCAGAGCGGTACTACCGCTGGTTAGCCCTAGGACAAGTTTCCAGAAAAACAGTGGAACTCGGAAGAAGCGAGATGGAAGGTGGGTGCAAAAGAAGATGTGTATGTGATGATTCCACCCAAACCTTTCCGATCCGGACCCCCCTCTTAATAGTACGATTTTCCTGCAACTCAAGTCCATCGAAAAAGAAACCCAGTAAAAATGATCGTCTTAACTTTATATCTCTGAGAGGCACGAATCGTCTTGTGCCATATGATAGATTATCTGAAATGCTCAATGCACAAGATTAATCCGCAAATGCATTGTCATCGATCACCAAAAACACTAAGGGAGAGATATGCCTTAACAAGGGCCCGACTCGTAAACATTTGCGGGAGGCCCGTAAACCGCCCACGATTCCGATATATATGCCAGCTCCGGGTCGATTTAGGGTTCACATCTGGCTTCCTCCCATTCGCCCATTCCCCTCCGTCGCGTTTTCTCTCCTCCGACGAGAAATCCCGCGAAGTTCAGCCTAGATATCCGGCGCGTATACCCACCTGAACTTGTCGGAGATGTCGTCGGCGGGTGCCGGTTGGGGTGGACAAGGGGGACTTGGCGGAAGCAGCGGGAACAACGGCCGCGGCGGGCATGTCGACGACCCACCCCGCAAGCGCAACCACGACGCGGAGGCTGGGAGCTCCTTCGTCCGTCAGCAGGTGGACGAACGACGGAGGGAGCCGCGGGGGCACGACATCGGCGCTCGGGTGTGGACGATCTTCCTTCGTCTCGACCGCATCTTCTCCCCCGCGCTCAATCGCCGCCCGGAGGCAGAGAAGGCGTGGTTCGAGGCCAAGGAGGCAGCCGCCGCCGGAGATGAAGCTGTGGCCGCACGCGTCCCGACGCTCTTCGAGGCGTACAAGCTTGCGCAGGTCCTCTCTAGCACCTTTGTGTACCACTACCTCCGCGGCAACCCGCCCCGCGAGGACGCCAACTATGGGAACGACAGCGGCGACAACGATGAGAAGTAGACTAGTATGCAACCTGTAGTATGAACTTCCGTATGCTATGTTTAATTTCCGTTTTTAGAGCATCTCCAACGGCCGCGCGAAACGACGCGCGCGCGGTAAACGCAGCCTTTAGCGCGCGCGGGGCGTTTTGCCGCGCTCCAGCGGCGGCGGGAAAACCACGCGCGCGGGAACCGCTTGCGCGCGCACGAAAAAACGCCAGCTCGCGCGGCATATTTTGCGCACCGCTTCCGGCGCGCCTATAAAATGCGGCGCGCGCCACGCGCCTCTCTCGCACCTCCTCTTCTCCTCTTCCTCTCTCTGCCACGCGCCGCTCCAGCGCCCCGCCACCGACGCGCCTCCGCCGCTCCAGC